>NC_133619.1:119518006-119821256 GCF_048593235.1 Sminthopsis crassicaudata | reverse complement strand
CTTATTCTAATGCCCCCACAATGTAATATATGTATTACTAGTAAAATCTAGCAACAATCTGGCACCTAAACATCCCCACCATTCTATGCCAAAATCTGTTCTCAGACTAGCAAGTCTAAATTCCCAGAGATAGACCACTACCAATAGTTACATTCAAACTCTCAGAGCCCAGAATTAATCTTGCTGAAAGGAATTGGACTTTCCCTGTTCACCATTCAAGGATCCATTGAGTGTGTTTTCTATCTAAACACCCAGTCACTCATAATACTGACCCTTTCAGAATTTAAACACAAATATTTATTTAATTATAAAGTAAAATAAATGCTAGGGAGGAAAACTCATAGGTTTGGGGCAACTCACAACTCCAAACTTCAGGCTTCAATGTTAGAAATCCTTCAGGAACTCTCTCTTCAGTATTTGTCTATTTATCCTCATATCCTTTATTTTCAGCTGGGGAAATCCTTCTCTTTTCCCTACTCAACAAAGTTTTTACTAACTGTTTTCAGTTTACCATTACATTAAAAAGGATGTTTAGAAAGTGTTAAACCTTAATGTGAATAGCTGCAATTCATTGCAACCACAGACTTTCTAAGCTCATCACACTGTCTTCAGGCTATCCGGACAGATAGTTGTTTATTGATTTGGATGTTGCACCATCCAATCAAAAAAGAACTCACAGCAATACATTCAGGATTACTCTATTAAGTCAGCTCAACAAAATCCCACAATTTAAAGCTCCTCTGCTTTTCCTTCTCAAGCCAAAGACAGCCAGAGAGAGCATCAAGACCTTAGCAAAGTTTTACCTTTGTCCAGTTCTAGGTGAGGATGAAAGGCAATAGCAGTCATTAAAACTCTTGACCAATGAAATCACTTCTTTCCAATCAGAATCAGTCAGCTAAAACTTTTTTCTCAGCCTTTTCCCTCTAAGTATCCCAGTTCAATGGAACAACTTTACAATCCACTCATGCTACATGATCTCATGTGCCTTCTCTGGCTTTTCTCTTGTTGCATTTATACAGTATTAACTGTAATGCAATAATTCTCAATAATTCACATAAGTTTCATTCTCCACATTTTGCCTCTCAAATCCAACAGCCCTTTTTCAGTCATTCCCTGTCAAAAATGTTATATGATTTCTCATTTTCTTAGTTTTATCATTTTAGTTATAAAATATACATTTGAAAATTAGCTGAGGCATCTATCATGCCTCTTCTTAAATCTCCAAGACAGTCTGTCTCTTTAATGCTCTTAAAACTATTTTTCTTCACACTCACATTTCTTTGTTTTTAACAAATATAAGGATTTTCCCCCTAACTCTATAATTCTTAACTGTCCCCACAAACTCAGAGAATCACTCTGCCGTTGACAGATATTCAGCATATCCACATTATAGATCATCTTTCCTAAACTGTCCAAACTCCTATCTGAAAGCTTTTCTTCATACACATATTTTAGCAATTATATTAAAAACAAAGTTTTTTCACTTGTATTAGTTATCAAAATCTTAATTCATAACAAGCAACAGTTTACCTCATTTAACAATAAAAAGAAAATTTTCCTTACACAAAAAAATTTTTTCCCTGGGCTTTTCATCAAGTGCTTCATATAAAAAGGGCTTTAGAGACACAGTGTACATTACATAATTCTGTAATTCAGATGAAGAAACTGAGATTCAAGAGAGTTTAAGTGATTTCATAATTTCTCAGCCAGCAAATGGTAGAGCTGGGACTTTAAAACTCCTGTCTCTTGACTACAACTTCTGTGTGCTACCCACTATGCAATTCCACGTGATATCTCAAAACAACAAATAACATTTGAGATTAAAAATATTATTCTTAAGGGTTTAGCAAATCTAACAATCTATATCTGATGGAATTTTCAGAATTTAATCAGATCTACCATAACTAATAAATAATTCTTTCTGAACAGTTCAAGTACCCAAGGACTATAAGGGTCAGGCAAATTCTGTTTCCCTAACTAAATTGAGAACACCTTAAGAGCAAGGAACACATTCTCTATTACTGTTATCCCCTCATATCATTTCAGACAGTGCTCTGCAAACAGAAAGTATTCAATAAATGTTGCTTCTATTAGGAAAGCATCACAAAATATAATTCAAGTTTCAATACAGATTTCAGTTTTTGGTGGCCAATGACTCAAGTAAGGATAACCATTAACATTCTCAACTGAAACCACTAGAACTGATTCAGAAGGACAGATGGGCAACAGAAGAAAGTTGTATTCAATTCTAATAAGATACCTATTGATCAGTTGATTTGATTTAATTCAATAAACATTTGGTGAATATCTGCTTTATGCTAAGAAGTGGCTCTGTGGAGGGAATTTGTAATCCAGTAAGGGAGTAGAGCAATAGAACATCCTACTGCAATATAAACCAGAATGTCTAAAGTACTAAATGAAAATGGAGAAAAAAGAAATTTCCAAGAAGAGAAGAAATAATTTTCAGTTCAGAGGATCAGAAAAGGTTTTATGAGTAAAGAAACATTTTAGGTTATGTTTTAAAGGATGAACAGAATTTTTATAAAACAGAAATTCCAAGAGGATAGAATAACATGTTCAAAATGGAAAACATATAGAATAGGTAGTTTAGTTTGATCATGGTAGGTGTTTTAATTTGTTTAGAACATAAGATGTGTAATGACTCAAAGCAAGAACAGGTAAGACTTCAAATGATAGAGGGTCTTAAATGTTTGTGGATCATCAATTATAAATCATTATCACCAACACCACCCCTCCCTTCTTTTCCTTTTCCTTGTCCTTATTCACCTCAACCCTTTTTTTTTCAATTGTTAGTTCCACAGTTAAAGTCATAAGAATGAAGAATACCATAGCAGAGAAGGACAAGGACACTGTAATACAAAAGGCAAATAGTGGACTCTGAACCTCAGAATAACATGAGATTTGGGGCATTGTCACCTGGAGAGGAAGCTTGGGACAATCTCCCCTTTGCTCTAAGAGCAGACCTCAACCTTTAAGAAATAAGCAAAAAAGCAAAAAAGAACTTTAACCATAGATAGCTTTTATGGAGAAAGAAAAGAACAGACCTCAAATCCTGAGGCAAATTATCACTAGATGAAGCCCCAAAGGGTAACTTGAGTTGGTATCCATCTCACGAGGCTCTTTTGGAGAAATCAAAAAGGCTCTTAAAAAAGAGTTAGAAGAAAAATGGGGAAATGAAATGAGAACATTGCAGAAGAGTTTGGAAAAGAAAACAGAAATTATCTAAAGAAATCTTCTTACAAAATAGATTTAGTGAAATGGAAAAAGCACATAATTCCTTACAAAATAGATTTACAAAAAGAAATTGAGACGTGAAAGAACTAGCAAAAGATGAGAGAGAATTGAATGACGTAGAGGATAATCAGAGAAGAAAGGAAAGAAGGAAGGAACAAAGAAAGGGAGGAAGAGAGAGAGGAAACAGTGAGGGAAGGATAGAGGTTTGGATAATGGGTGGTGAAGAAAAGGGAAGGGAAAGTTAGGGGGGAACAAAAGACAGGAGAGGGAGGGAAGGAAAAAATTGAAATATTAATATGGAGCTAGCTCCATGTTTACATTCTTATGGATGAGACAATACAAAAACAAAGGAGCAAAGAAATTTAAGTACTTTAAATGCTACAGAAACATTAGACAAGGAAGAAAGGAGTTCTATGGAAGGAGAAAGATCCAAGGAGCAGCTTGTTAAAAAAAAAAAAAAAAAGTAAATACATGAAGGATTCTGATCCCTAAGAAAAGATCTCTGGATTTGAAGATAAGCAATACCCTTAAAGAGAACTTCAGCAAGTTAGAGCCAGAAACCAGATTAAAAGGAGGTAGAGAAAGAGGGAGTATGGGGAATGAATGCAAAAAAACAATTAACCTTCATAATTATCAGCAATCATCCAACTGACCCATTTTCATATAATTATTAATCAGCTAATTAGTGCAATGAATAGCATATTAGACCAGGAGTCAGGAAGATCTGAGTAAAATGCAACCTCAAATATTTACTAGCTCTATGTCCCTGAGAAATTTATTTAACCTCTATCTCAGTTTTTTCATTGGTAAAATGGAAATAAAATAGCATTTACCTCCCAAGGTTATTGTGAGGACCAGATGAGATAATATTTGTTGATGTGTTCAGGGTAGCAATTCCTAGTTCTAAAAGATATATTTGAGGTTTAGGCACCCAATATTGGGATTTGTTCATGTGAAGAATTCACAATAGTCATTCTCTTTGGCAAAAGATAGGTTTATTTAGAAGAAGAGATTACAGACAAAATGAAGAGGTACAATAGACACCAAGAAAGAGAAATATGAGATAGAGTTGGGAGAACATGTAGTTAGGAAGGAAATGATTTTAACAATTAATAATGAAAAAGACAAGTTCTCTAGTGGAACTCACAAGTAACCAAGAAAAGGGGTATATTGCTTGAGGTAAGAGTATTTACTTAACTGATAGGCAAATCCATAGAAGAGTTTAGCACCCTAAAAGATCTAGTTTAGTTATAAGAAGGAGAAAAATGCCAGGAAGTGGGGAGGATGAGAGAAAAGAAATCAGGAGTGGAGGGTGCTTAACCCAAAGGAGTTTAGGAAAGATGATGTGGGATATGGACAGATTTATAAGGGAAATTTAACCTTAGGAGTTTGACATAACTTAGATTTATGATTGGAAACAGCAAGGTGAGGTGACCTACAACCTCCATAGAGAATGGGACTATAATATTAAACTGATCCCCATCAGTGAGTGCCCTTTTATTAGTACTTCAGGCTTTCTCTGCCAATCCTATTGACCCAGGACTTCATTTAGAAAATGCTTTGTAAACTCAAAAAGACTATATAAATGCTGACTATTGTATTATTATCATTATGCAATGTGAATTATTGGGCAAACAGTCTGGTTTAGACCTATAGGAGTGTGCTAGTTTAGAGTTAAGAAGACCTGAGTTCAAATTCCAATTCTGATAACAAATTCAAATTTTGCTTTTAACTCTAGGTAGAAACCAGATAACATGACTTGCTTTGAGCAAATCATTTATTTCAAATATCTGAGGCAATTCCCTATAAATTAGTTGAAATGAAATCAAAGACCTTGTGAGTATTCAAGTACTAATTTTTATTTTTTGCTTTTCAGGTTAGCCTATCCCTCTAAGAATAAAAATGACAAGGGATGACATAATATGTCAGCCAAAACCAAAAGATAACAAAAGATAACAAAAAAGAAAAGGACATATACTTGGAGTGGACTAATTCTGAAATTGTGTAGAACATTCCTGAGAAAGAGAGTGAGAAAGAAACAGAATGAAAAAGAGAGAGAGAGAGAGAGAGAGAGAGAGAGAGAGAGAGAGAGAGAGAGAGATTAGCAAAAGGAGGAGGAGGATAAAGAGGAGAAGGAAGGAGGAAGAAAGGGAGGAAGGAAAGGGAAAGGGGAGAGGAGAGAGTCTATAATTTCTACTTCACCAGGTTTTGAATACCTTTCACAGCATATTTCCTTCAGAATGATCATTGAGGAAATTGGTTCCCTTGGGTTAATGAATATTCAAAGTTTTTACACAGCATTTAAGTCTGTCCCAGATGACTAAATTAAGGCTAAGGCTACATAGCTTTTGTCTGTCAGCGCTGAAAAGGCAGTTCATGAAAAGATTTACATTCTGGCTGGTCACAACTAACAAAACTCCGGATGCCTGCTCTGCAGGTTGACTCAGTCCAAATAAAGTAATCAAACTAGATTACACACGGAGAAACAGGCTATTTTCCTTTGCAGAAGATATTTCACCAAAATATTCGGGATCACAAAAGACAAAGGGCCAGGAAGGTCAGAATTGCAACCCAGAATATCTGTGAGCAGAAGGCTGACACATAAAACAATCCAAACTTGAAAAATACTCAGAATTGCTCTGTGTAACCACAGGTAACAGCTTAGGATGGTTACTAAATCTTGTTTTTCCTTCATAATTACCAATGACTTCTTAGATTATTATTTGTTTTATAAATGGTTAGATTTTTACTGTTTTGGCCTTTGCTGCAAATTGAGGTGTTTAATGATTCCTTTAAAGGCCAGGTGAGTCCAGGCTAGGTCAAGCAAGACTAAGCTTCAATTTACATTTTTCCTCTCGGGCACATATAACCATAATCAACTGCTTAAAGTAAGGGATTTTTTGCATATAAGTGGCTAAATCCTAGTGTACTATTCCAGCCAAAAACAAGTATTAAAACATTTTAAATGGGCCTGATGGATAACAGCAACATGTACCAGCACTGAAAGCAAAAACTTACAACTCTGAATTTACTCCATGTAGGAGATGCTCTACCTGGAACACTAGGGCATATTTTGGAAGTCTGACCATGATCATCCCTGTCCTGAAGGAAAGGAGCTGCTTGTTCAAGTACCCCAGATAATTACTGGTTGAGTTCTAATTTAAAGGAGCAAAGAACCACAAAATACCAGTACTGTTGATTAACATTGGTGGTCACTTTATCTAGTAATATCTGAATACTTATTTCCCTAAATGTGTTCTGTGGAAACTTGAGTTCCTTATGATGTGACTCAATAGTTCATGGGAAAATTTTATCACTAGTGTCATTTTCACCTACAAAATATTAACTATGAAACTATCACTTTATCAACAAATCCATAAGAGAATAGTCAGAGGGGAGAGAAGGGATCGAATTTCTCCTGTTTTAATTTAACATTTTCCCTTTGTCTAAGAGACACTCTCCATTTTCCCAAACAGCATTATCTGAGTTTCATCAATATATTCCAAAGATAAAAGTGTTTTATGGCTAAAGCATTTTGGGAAATGTTTAGTACAATCCTTTAGTTTTCAGATCAGATATCTCAGGGCTTCTTTGATCTGTGTTATAAACTTTTTTTTAAATAAGAGTTAAAAGCAGAAGGGTATTGGTAAATGTCTGCAAGCAATTCTTGCAGGGATTCTCAAACTATGGCCTGCGGACCATATGCAGCCAGCTGAGGACGTTTATGCTTCCTGAAGGGTTATGGCAAATGGGCTGAGGGGCAGAGACAGAGTATGAGTTTTTGTTTTTACTATAGTCTGGCCTCCAACAGTCTGAGGGACAGTGAACTGGCCCCCTGTTTAAAAAGTTTGAGGACCAGGGGGAAAACATATGAATGACACAATTTTGAGTTTATCATCCATATTTTCTTCATCACTTCCCAGATGCTTGTTCTGTTGGCTGACAATCAACCAAAAAAAAAAAAAAAAAAAAAAAAAAAAAAAGCAAATCATGCCCTGATTTATGGCATTTGTCAATTTCTGAAGAATAAGTGGTCACAATGAAAATATAACAATCATCTCTCAGGAACCAAAATGGGGTAGCTCCAATTCAGAAGTTAACTGCCCAATGTTATTTCTTGGTCTTGCAAAAAATTATGCCATAAGATTTTTTTTAACAAATTATTTATAAATAAATGAATATTTTAATATAAACTTTATAAATGGATAATTATTCAGACAAAACATTAAAATGATATTTTAAAAGCTGGTCTTGCAAAACTATATCATAAGATATGAATCAACATTATAAACAGCCAAAATATTACAGCGGAATTTCATGATCTGACTTTATTGCTATTGTTGGGAAGTGGAGGAGAAATGGTTTATTTGGGGATTTTTTTGCCTGCTCTTATGATTGCATCTAAATAGGGAACTCCCATTAAATAAATTCTTTAGATCTGCAACTCAAATTTAAAGAATTTAAGTGAGAGATTGTCTTGCTTCGGGTTACCTGACTAGTGTGGGTCAGAAGCTTCATGCTTCCTGATTCCAAGGCTATCTCTCTGCCCTAAAACATGTTGCCTCTCTGTTTGGCTGAACAGAATTTTGTTCTAAATATATCCAGCTCTCTGTGAGGCTTTGGAGATCGGTCTGGCTGAACACAAACAAAAGCAAGATACTTGCCCTTGAAGGATCCCCACTTTTGAAATGTGACACTACCAAATATTTTCTGCCTCTCATTTTCTCCTCCATTTGGGCAGGACCTTCTTTCTCCACCTCCAAGAAGAAATTATCATATCCTTTCATCTTAACCTAAGTGTTCCCATAACTTAGCTGCTCCAATGGTGAGAAAAGTATCAAGCCTTATGATAATATACTCTGCCTTCTCAAACTGCCAGTGAAATTATGCAGAAATTGAGAAATGAAGTCATGTTTCAGTCTCTTTCTCCATTGCTGTGGCAGAATCAGTTCAACCCTCAGTGCACAGGAAATCTATCTAGCCTTTTACATTTCCCCAAATAATAATAATTATATAATAATATTAAATATAGTAGATACCATATAGAGTAGATATAATAATTACTAACCTACATAATCATTATATATTTATATTGTTTTTAACATTTAAATAGAACTTTAAGTTCACAAAGTGTTTTGCATAGATTATCTCATTTGATCCTGCCAAAAACCCTGTAGGAAGGTACAACTATTATCCCCATTTTACAGGTGAGGAAACTTGCCCAGCATCACATCGCTAGTAAATGTCTACTGCAAAATCTGAACTCAGGACTTCCTTACTTTAAATTCAATGCTCTATTCCACTAACATATAGCTTCCTCTCATTGATAGCCTCTGCAGATCAAGCAGATTATTTCTTTAAGTTATATAACCTCTCCTCAGGAACTCAAAAGATACTGTTCAGACCAACAGAACTTCATCTACCAGTAGGCATTTCTCTTTGTCAGAGAAAAAGACTTAAAACATTGGTAAGGGAAGTGTTATACAGGGCATTCCTATGCTGACCAAATTTCATATCTATTTAACAATCAAATGTTTTATATTTAATATATATATTTATATATAATAACAAGTATTTAACAGTTTAACAATCTTCCATTTAATCTTATATTTAGTTGTGAGTAAAAATCATGCTTAATTCGTGATAAACTATTAGGCTCCTTGGTTTCTGCAGACTGGTTTTCAGATTTGTGAAAGAAAATGGATGATATTCACAATTCTTTAAATTGCTGAAACAAAAGATTCAGGGAAGAAGTAGACATGAGAAGACCTAGCAGTATCTACCATGTCCCCATTCCTCAGTTTGCCGCAAAAGATACCTCAAGGAACTTCTCCTTGGGTGAGATCTGGAACTCTCTCAAATAAGATGTTACCTCATTCCCAGTAGAAAAGTTTTTGCTTCTGTATTGTCTGGTATATATTCTCCTGTATATACTTTCTCTAATATCTTCTTTACTACTGACTTGGATAAAGGGATTTCCTTACCAAAACAAAACAAAAAAAAACATAAAAAAATTAAATATAGACATAGATAAATAGAAGATAGTGTTATCATCAAATGCAATTTACCAAAATGTTAACTTTCATTTACTGATGAGTTTAATCATTAGTTTCTACATAATACTTAGACACTAAATGATTTGTGATTTCATTGATGTGGAAGTTGATTCCACAAATGTAAAAAGTACCAACTTATATCTTTTCATGTTATGTGCCTCTATAAATTTTTCACAAGAAATTCAATTAAGGACCAAGGATCTTCCTCCAATTCTTCTAATATGGGATGGATAAAATGAAGAACCCTGTTGTTCCTAAATTATTCTGCCAGACAAGCCTGCTTTCTTTTTCCAGTACATCTCAGCTTTTATCTCGTGCCCTGTAGACATACCTCATTTTATTACATTTCACAGATATTATTATGGTTTTTACAGATTGAAAGTTTGTGACAAAGTTTGTATGTGGAACAAGTCTACCTGTGCCATTTTTCTGACAGCATGTGTTCACATCATGCATCTTTGTCACATTTTGGTAGTTCTCACTATTTCAAACTTGTTCAATATTATTATTATTATTATATCTGTTGTGGTGATCTGCTCTCGGGGATTTTTGATGTTACTATTGTAATTGTTTTGAGGTACATGAACCACACTCATATAAAATAGCAAATTTAATCAATAAAGGTTGTTGTGTGTGTTCTGACTGCTCTACAAAGCAGTCATTCCCCTGACTCTTTGAGTTCCATCTCCCTTTTTTCTTGTGTCTCCCTGTTCCAAGAGACACAAAATTGAAATTAGGCCAATTAATAACCTTAAAATGGCCTCTTAAGTGTTCAAATGAAAGGAAAAATCAATTAATGCACAAAATTCATTGTTATCTTATTTTAAGAAGTTGCCAAAGCTATACCAACCATCAACAATCACCCTCCCAATTGGTAAGCACTCATTAACATTCAGGTAAGAGTCCAGAAAAAAAAAAGATTGTGATTTATTGAAGACCCAAATCATAACTTTA
Source organism: Sminthopsis crassicaudata (assembly GCF_048593235.1). Classification (NCBI taxonomy): domain Eukaryota; kingdom Metazoa; phylum Chordata; class Mammalia; order Dasyuromorphia; family Dasyuridae; genus Sminthopsis; species Sminthopsis crassicaudata. The sequence continues at coordinate 119,810,991 of NC_133619.1, read as the reverse complement.
AAAAAAATAAAGTATTTTAATTAAGATATGTAAATATTTTAGACATAATGCTAGTATATAAGTAATAGATTACATTATAGTGTCGAAATGCCTTTTATTTGTACTAGGAAATCAAAAAATCCATATTATTCACTACATTGCAATGTTTGCTTTATTGCACCAAAACTGCAATGTCTCTGAGCTAGGCCTGTACTTCTCTTGGATAATTCTTATTTAATAAAGTGTTCTGCCTTACTCATGTCCACCATATGCCTCCCCAATGCCCTTTAAGTAACCTTTTACTCTAATTCTTCAGAGAATGCTACAAGGTAATTAGGTATAAATGATAAATATATTATTCATATTATATTTAGAACTGGAAAGGCTTTACAAGATTAAATTAAATTATATTTATAAAACACTTAGCAGAGTGCCTGGCATTGTAGGCCCTTAATAATCCTTCCTCACCATTTAGTACAACCCTCTCATTTTTTCAGAAAAGAAAACAGATTCCCAAGAGCAAGAAATTATTTGCCTAGAGAACATAAGCATAAGAAGGAGCTGCTATTCTAGTTCAAATTCTCTAAGAACAGACCCCTTGTGATTGAAGGTTTCTAATGCACAATTTTTAAAACTTATACTTTTTTCACTGAGGTATTTCTATTATCGCCATTATCCACAAACAGCATCTTGACATTGACAGTTTCCTCTGATAACAATGTTCACATTCAGGTTCATCTTCTTTACAACACATTGATACACCCACTTAAAAGACAGAAATGATAGATCAAATTCTACACAGAACCTATTTCCACAAGGAAAGGAGATTTTGTGTAATTTGTTTCTTACTTCTCCAAAAAAAAAATCTATTGTGTTTGTAAGGAGAGGAGAAGAGGGAAAAATTGGTTCCCCATTGCCCTTCCCAGTTGATGTAGCAATAGGATATAATCCCAGACAAAAAGATATTAATGTTTTAACAAGGTGTTAAAGGCTTATTCTCTCTTTATGAAGCATAAAGACCTCTTAGTCAGAAAGGATCAATGAATATCCCTAGATAAAAAATTGGTTGGAAATATGCCCGGGTGATCCTTTAAAAAAAAAATCAGCCCATTCAATTTCCACATTAAAGGCATAAAATAACTAGCTGGGAAAGAGAGCTTGTTTCTTTACTTCTTGGCAGGAAGAAAAGGGAGGATTTGTTTTCTCTTCTTCCTCACTTAAGTCATAAGAAATCTAAAAGTAAACCCCATCCAGCAGGTGGAAAGTCAGTTTAAGAGAGTTTCAAAGTATTTAGAGTTTAGTTGAGAGAACAGAAACACTCTCTCCATATAGTACTGTATATGGGGAAGTAGTTCTTCAATGGAGTAAGTATTTTTTGAGATCTGGACATCTGGCAACAGAGAAGATAACATAAATATGGATACATAAAAGGGCTAGATGGCAATCAACAAAGTTTTTGAGGTTCTGAAATATGAGAGTTGTGAATTGCCTTATTTATGAATACCAAAATTTTGAGTTTCATACAGTGCTTCTATTGTATTCTAAATTTGTGTCTATTCTTCACCCAGATACTATATGTATTTGTGAATGCTGTGACTCAGGATTATGAAGAGAATATTTTGTAACTACAAAATTTTAGTCTGCATTTACAAATTTTGTCTATTAACTTGTTCTTAGTGGGAAGAACACTGATAGGGGCTTCTGAGCTATAGTTATGGGAACGTAGATGTATAAGATACTACCAAACCTGAGAAAACAGTTATCCTCTAGGGAACCCAATTCATCAGTGTAAGTTTACAATGCTCAAATATACCAGAGGGAATTCTACAAATTACTGTAAGATATATTTATATGGAAGGGGAAGGAAAAGGAATTTGTGCGTTGCTTACTAAAAACATAATATATAACACTATTTATAAATATATAATATATAAATATTTATAAATATCTATATAATGTAAAATTATAAATAATAAATAAATATATAAATTGCTAAACATTTTACAAAAATTATCTCATTTGATCCTTACAACAACCCTTTCAGGTAGGTCCTGTTGTTTCCATTTTACAGTTGAGGAAACTGAGGCAAACAGAGATTATATGACTTGCTCAAGGTCATACAATTAGTAAGAATTTGAGGCCAGACTTAAGTTGAGGTTTTCCTGACTATAGAGCCAGTCTCCATGTATTTAATGTACCATTTAGTTAATCTAAAATATGTTTTAACCATAAGATAATGTAGATATCTAAAAATTAATGCAGCAGGCTTCTGATCAATTTTTTATCTCATTCTTTAAAATTTTCATTATACAAAAACTTGGCTTCTGTACACTTAAGGAAGTTAACTAAACTTTTTGGTATTTCAACTTTGCCTTTTCTGTAGTTTCTTTGAGAAGATTTTTATAAATAGTGTTTTTTGTCTTTTTTTTTTAACATAGTTATCAAGTTTTTATTTTCATGGTCTTATTTGTGATTTTCCCCTGATATTCATCAATCCAGTGAGAATCTCCTCAGAAATGGTATCAATTAGCAATGGGAGACATTCAAATAACTTGATGTTTTGGTTCACATGGCCATCTCTGAGTCTTGATGCTTATCTGAACTTAATCCACGTACTTTTTTCCTCTCCAAAATTGGACAGACTATCATGAACAACCAAATTTTCTCAGATTTCCTGTGGGACATTCCTGGATCATCAAAGGTCAAGGCCAATGTTACAGTAGCTTCTTTTACTATACTTTAGTTTTCTACTTGATATAACGTCTGAAACCTCAGACCAAAAAGAAAAAAATAAATAAAGGAAAAAGACCAAGAATAAAATACTACTTAGATGTTTATTTACCTTTATGAACCACAGAAATAATCCTAAACTAAGGCAAAAAAAGAGATGTGGATACCAATTTCTTTTCATTCTCCAATGCTTTCAAGTAAAGTTTAAACCACTGGAGGAATTGAGGCAGTAATCTATGCTATAACAAATGGCTATTTACTTGTTAACTTTTTGTGGAGGAGAATTCAAGGAAAGTCAAATGAGGCTCAAAGATATCTGTTTTCCTTTGAAGGTGGCATCCAAGGCATATAAGTGTGTTTAAAGATAGAAATTTGTTTAAAAAAAAATAAATCATTTAAATTTATCTTAATGCTAGATTCAAGTAACCACAATATGCTTTATCTTCCCTTTGGACAAATGCCACAATAAAAAAAAAAAAATTCTAGTCTTAGCTTTTGGAAGTTCTGCTGATACTTCTCTAGTCAATTTAAACCCCTTAAGAAACAAGATTCTTTTTCATCTCTTTACAAAGGTGAATTCTTTCCTCTTCTAAAAGAGCACCAGATTTGAGGGATTTTTTTTAAAAGAAATTCCTCTCTGCCTAAACTGTCATAGATTTTAATGGAAAAATTAACATTTTCCTAATGTCAGCTGCTGGTATTTTTTCTAATGTTCCTTCTTGTGATGAGCAAGCTAATACAGCAATTTAATGTAAGCAAATGCAAAAAATAAATAAATATTTAAAAAAAAAACTGAATGTGAGTGTTATCAGCAGCCTAATAGACATTTTCTGGTTCCACATCCAGGTGACCACACTATTTAGAGACCTGATATTTCTCAGGGGGCTGGACCTGACTGCAAAATTAAGACATGAGCTTTCTGCATATTCTCAAGAATAAAATGCACTGACCTCCAGACAAGCCTTCCAAGGAGACAGAGAGCAGGTGCAAAACCTGGATATTTCTAAAAGAAAGAAAAATAAAAGTAATTTGCTTATAGCCCCTGTAATTAATCCTGAAATCTATGAGCTAGGGGTGGAAGAGAGGATAATGATATCCTAAGGCAGTGTTTGTGATAAATTTGTGCCAACTATTTAGATATGGCACAAAATGAAAAGCTTGGGCAGGTCCCCCTGTACTATCCATGAGGACATGTTAATAAAAGTGCATCTGAGATTGTAAATGAATCAGTCAATCTGAAAGGATTTATTAAGTACCCACTATTTGTAAGGTGTTTTGATAAGCATTAGGAAGATAAAAGTGAAATAGATCCTGACATCAATGGGTCTGTGTTCCACTACAGAGGACAATCCTATGAGCTATGGTCACAAACTCAAAAAGTCTAACATTGTTCCTTCCTCTTCCTCCTCCTCTTCCACTTCTCCTCCTAAATTCCACACTTTAAAAGACATAACTCAAGACTTACTTAATTAAATCTTCTGATGTCAATAATTTATAGCAATCTTTTTTTGTAAATGTTTGGAAGGAATAAAATATATCACACTCAGTTTAATTTTTTCTTTCAACATCTAGTGCATTGTCTTATGCAGATTTGGCTTTCAAGGGATATGTCCAATTTAAAGGAATAAAGTAATTGAATTCCTTCAGTCTATATACACATACACATATGTGTGAAGGTGTGTGTGTGTGTGTGTGTGTGTGTGTGTGTGTGTGTGTGTGTGTGTGTGTGTACTAAATGATTTAATCATAGAATGGCAGAACTAAAAGGAGCCTCACAGATCATATAATTCTACCCTTTTGTGTTACAAATTTACAAAACTAACAAATCTGTTCATGATCTCCCCTTTCCCAAATCACTTATATACATATTTCATATTAACTTTTCTCTTTACTCTACCTTTACACATCTTCTAGTAGAAATGTTTGTTCTCTGAGGGAATGAACAATTTATTACATACAGTTAACACTTAATAAATTCTTATTGAACTGAATGAGGAAACTGAAATCCAGATTAAGAAAGTGATTCAGGATCACACATCTTGAGCTAAACAGAATTTCAAAAGACATAAAATCTGAATATATCCCATTTGAGAGAGAAAGAAACTGAGGCCCATGAAAGTTAAGGAATTTATCTAAGATCACACATTATTAAGCATGAGAGAAGTTCAAAACCAGTTCCTCTGAAAACACACAGAGCACTTTTACTTATACCACAGAAACCAAGGTAGATCTTAGTCATGGCTGCATATCATTGATTCATTCTCTTGTTGTTCTATGTATTGCAATATAGCATTGTACTATGTACAATTCTATATGTAGCAAATATATTATTGACAAGTAAAAAGACAGCTTTGAGCTTGAAAGTTCAAATGAAAAGAAATTGGGATCTATATCATTACCAAAATGAATGATCACAGAGTTCATGGAGGATACAGTTTTTGCTTTGACTTTCTTTTTTTTTTAATTATATTTTTTATTTGCCAGATATATGCATGGGTAATTTTACAACATTAACAATTGCCAAACATTTTGTTCCAATTTTTCCCTTCCTTCCCCCCACCCCATGGCAAGTTGACTAACACATGTTCAATATGTTAAAGTATAAATTAAATACAATTTATGTATTATTGTCCAAACAGTTGTTTTGCTGTACAAAAAGAATCAGACTTTGAAATAGTGTACAATTAGCCTGTGAAGGAAATCTAAAATGCAGGTGGACAAAAATAGAGGGATTGGGAATTCTATGTAGTTGTTCATAGTCATTTCCCAGAGTTCTTTCACTGGGTGTTTACTTTGACTTTCAATGGTTAGAATGAATTGGACACAGAACTATGACTTTGCCAAAAAACTTAATGATATTCAAAGACATGGATATGAAGAAGAAATAACGTAGCTCTTATTCCAACCCTAGTAATGTTTTTTGGGATAGTATGATCAAAACTTTAAAGATAACTTATTTTTCACCTAAGACATACTTAGCTGCCTTTCAGCTAAAATGAAGGTATTCCACCAAAAATACTCTATTGCTATTATATCTTCTAGTCTCTTCTGACCCATCTATTTTCTTGGGAGCTTATGAATTAGGAATCATGATGCTTGACTGGGAAATGCTTAATTTGATTAAGAGTTTCTCCCATTACATCTTTTATTGTGTATTCCTGGTAGTTTCAAAGTCAGAACGATTCCTGTTTTGCTCACTTCAACAGTTATTGCCCCTACAGAATTACTAGTTCATTCTCTCCATTTTTATGCCAATTTTATTATCCTCAATTGTTCTTTCCTGAAATTAGGCCTGCCTTTGCCTTCAGAGAGACCAATATTTTTCCCATTTTCCCTCTGCTTGTCTCAAGAAACTTGTGGGAGTTTTATTAATTTAGCTCTGACCATGTGAGCATTATTATTGGTCATTGTCTTTCCTTTATCTCATCCTGGATCAGTCTCTTTTCCCAAAGCCTGTTAAAATCTAAATGCCATGATTTATTTTTAGTGATAGTGTTTATTTTATTTTCTTGGGCTTTCTTTTGATTCTCTAGTCTTTTTTCCCAATAGTAAGGATTATTAGCATTTAATTTATTTTCCAGATAGCAAAACAGTTCACAGGACTAAAGCTTTATTCATAGAACAAGTTGGCAGCTGTCTTAGCTACTGCAGAAGGGAGCCCAAAAGGCCCCTATGAATTCTAGAAATCAGTGGGGCACATCCAAGAGCCCCAGCAATTCTTGGACTATCTCTGCTGAATGAAAGAATAAAGTCAACACAGCAAAACAAGACTGGAAGCCATGAATACAGGAAATATGAGAGGACTGCATGGAAGTATTTTCACAAGTACCAGGTGATGAGGTCCTAGGTCACCAGGTGGGGTTGGCAGAAAAAGCCTTAAGTACTGATACTCTCTGAGGCAAGCAGGGAAGGGCACTAATGGGGATCAACTTCACCTTAGAATTCCACCTGTTGTGGAGATCTTGTGAAATTCCACTTAACTATATTCCATCAAAAAGCTAAGCTATGCCAAACCCCTGAGGTTAAATTTCCCCTATAAATTCATCCATGACACACATCATTTTTGCTGAATCCTTTTTGGATTAGCTGGCCACTGCAGTTTGCCTTGTGGAGTCTTTCTCCTCAACTACTCCCCTTTGTCTAATTTTTTTTCCTCTTTATTATAGCTAACTATATCTTATAAAGTGCTAATTTTCTCTATGGATTTAGCCTATCAGTAAATGATGTATTCCCACCTCATGATGTATTCTCTTTCTCCAGGTTAATTTTGAGTTCCACTAGGGAACTTGTCTTTTCCATGGTTAATTGTTATATTATCTCCCAAATCTATTTCATATTTACCATTCCTGGTGTTTATTTTCCCTTTTTTATTTTGTTATAATATTTTATTATAAATAATACATGTATTTAATATTTATAAATAATAAATATTTATTTATTTAAATTTCCTCATAAATAAACTTAACTTTTACCAAAAAGAAAGTCATTGAATGATCTTCAAGAGAAGGTCATTCTTCACATGGCCAAACCCCAACAGTGCCAAAACCCAATATTGGGTGCCAGTTGGTATGCCTGCATCAGTCTCATCATTTGATGCTGAACCTCAAACACCAGGTAAATGTTTCCTAAAAAGAGAGATCAGGCTCCAAGATCTGACAAAGAATATTTCTTTTGCAAAGCTTGTCTTGAAAACTTCAGGTGGTGATAAAGAGAGAGGAGAGGTGCAAAAAGAGAAATAGGTTTACAAAAAATTAAAAATGACAAGAAAACAAAATGAATAAAGATTCAGAAACAAGTAGTACAGCTTTGAAAGTTACATATTGAATTTATTATATTAAAATATGCTCTACATAGTAGAGATCCAAAGTTTTCTGTATAATCCCCTTATTTTCTACAATGCATGGGTAGTTATTTTGTTGTTTGTTGTCTGTTTTTTAAAATATAGGTCTTATGTTTAAAGTACATATCTCTATCTATATGTATATAAATATAGCTATAAGTCAAGATTTTTAATCCTTAAAGGCTAATAGTATAAAGTTACTCCTGCTTAGTATTCCATGTGTCATATCCATGAGTATACCCACTTCTCATGAGAATCATTGAATAAAGGGTCCTTGTCTCACTCTAAAAGATCATTGATTGTAATACTACACCTGGACTAGTTTGCAACCAGAGAGATCGTGGGCTGCCACAGTTCATCCCAGGCTTACTGCCCAACCCTGCTGAGTTCCACTGAATCTTTTGATAAATCAGTTGTATCCTTAAGCACTTCTGCATCTATGATTTTGCCAAAAAATATTTGTCTTGTGACAAAGCAATAATGCCCTCAGACAAATGCAGACTAAAAAAAAAAGGGGGTGTTGAGGTGCCCTTACTAAGAACAAAATAAGATCTTTATTGTAGCTACAGAATCTGTTTACCTGCCTAGTCACACACTTCTTCTTCTTCCAAGGACAAATTCAATTTCAAATGTTGTTTGTTTATTGTTCATGCTGAATTTCATTGTTCTAATACCTACCACACCTCCTTCCCCAAAAAGCTAAACAATTAAATCCTCTAAGCTGAAAGCATTTACTGAAACAGGCACAAAAGAACAGCTTCTGAGGGATCTTTTGTTAAAGAATTCTTGCCAGTATTTAAGGGTCACAAAAATCAAAATACAAGAAGACTGACAGATTTAAAAAAAAAAAAAAAAACTGTAGGAAATTTTCCATTGATGAAATAATAGAAACTCCCAGAGATATAACTGCTCCAGGAATTTCAAGAATGTTTCATGAGTCTGAATTAATTACAAAGATGAAATCTTGATTTCTGTGATAGCCAAGATGGGCCCAAAGCTAACATTTTGCTTCAATTTCTAATGAACTCCAGGTGGACTATTGTTGTCCAGAGACTCATGTACAGGAACTACACATCGAGCTCTCAAGGAAGGATATTCTATTTTTAGCAACATTCTTTTCCTTGCCTTTCATTACCTAATGATGAGATCTATGATGTGGGGTTTCCCACCAAATAAGGTGGTTTGAGGACCAAGGTGATGTAGTTCATGTAGAACCAGATGATGGTAAACACCAAAAGTTGGGGTTTGTCACGTGAATTCACGTGGTCATTCTCTTTGGCAAAAGGTAGATTTATTTAGGGAAGAAATTACAGACAAAATGGATACAACAGGCACACAAGAATGGTAAAAATGAAATAGAGGGGAGAACATAGGAAGAACAAGTTCTTCAGTGGAATTCAGAATTACCCAGTAGAAAGGGAGCACCCCAGAAGGTTGGGGCAAGCCCTTAGGTGGCAGATTGAAACCTCAAAGAAACTTAGCACCCTAAAATAGTTAGTTATAAGGAAGAAAAGTGGAGTTGGGAAGCATAGTGGAGTTAGGAGAGAGACCACATGGCATAGGGAAAGGGGAAGGAGAAAGATACCAGGAGACAGTGGCAGGCTGGCCCAAAGGAAGGGAGCAGCAGTGAAATTGCCCATAAGGAGGTTTTATAGGGAAAATTTAACTTCAGGGTCATGACTGGGATTTCTGAGAGAGCATGGCAAGGTGAGACTGCTGGAGACCTCTCCAGAGGATGGATCTCAGGAATTTGACACAAATTGGATTTCAGAGGGGACCACCTCCCCAGAAGGAGAGACCATGAATTGATCTCTATCAATGCCTTCTGCCTGTTTGTCTCAGGGATCAATTCTTGCTCAAAACACTATTCAGGACCTCATCATATTAATGTCACACTAGTTCCTGCTTCCCCCTCATGACTCACCTTCCCCTGCCACTTTTTTCATTCACTTTCTAGGCTATGGTGACTGAGACAGAGTTGTCAGGATCCAGATTCCAGTTCATTTTCCCCTCTCAGCAATGTATAAACATATTTTAGCATTAACCAGTTCCTTCAATGTCACACATAAAGGCAGGCTGAATTTCTGGGACTGTCTCATTAGCATATTTAAGACATATACAATGTTTTCATAATGCTCAGGTAGACATAATGCACATTCAAGTTTGTTCTCCATTAGGACCCACCTAACTCCTCCCTAACTTTCTAGATCCTGCTCTAACTTCCCTCTGATCTTTAAAAAAAAAAAAAAACCTTAATGAATGCACATATTTAACCTATAGCAGATCACTTGCTGTCTTGGATATACCAGAGGTAAAGGAGGGAGGGGAAAAAAATCTGGAACACAAAGCCTTACAAAAATTAATATTGAAAACTATCTTTACATGTATTTAGAAAATAAAATAGTATTGAAAATTTTTACAAGTTTCCTTCACTTAGAGTCCATTGATTAATCATTTTTTTCATGTGAATAAAGGATACCTTTGGGCTATGATAACCCATGTTATGAATTTTTTTCACATTCCAAACCACTATCCCACAACCTGCTCCTTCTTTTCTATGTCCATTGGTTCTCCGGATGATATGGTCTCTGCCACATTGCATTGCTCCATCAAGGAACTAGGAGTTAATATTTAAATTTTTTTATGTTCTGGATGCTTGAGAGTTAGAGATTTGAGTTTGTTTTTTGGGGGGAGGTTTGGGGGGGTTGTTTGCTTGGTTTTGTGCAACAAACTATTTCACACAGATTAATTGCAAATAAATTATCTGTTTATTTTGTGCTTTTAAATTTCAAATATTTTAAGACCCAAATGATTTTTAATTTCATTGACCTGGTTCCTCTCTCAATGACAGCTTTCATTAGATAAATAACATCAATACTCTGATATTTGTCAGAGTTGGCATTGAACCTGACTCAAAGTGAAAGAGAGAATTGAAGCAATTACTGGTGAAGCATGATGCAGTGAAAGAGCGCCTGAATTTGGAATTAGAAGAATTAGGTTTGATTGTTAGTCCTTCCAGTTGCTAACAGGGTAACCTGGGGTTCCTCACTTCACCTTCATGTGACTCAGTTTCTTCATCTCAAAAAAAAAAAAAAAAAAGAAATTGAGATAACACTTGTGCTACCTAATTCATGAGATTATTCATGAGGAAAGCACCTTGTTAATTGCAAAGCACAATGTAAATGTGTTTATTTCAGACATGGTAGTTTGGGGATAAATGATCTGGATAATTGCCTCATGTTTCCATTTCAAATTGCATGTAAAAAAATGTGAAAATGGAGAATGCAGGTGGCATGGGCAAAGGAAGAACTTAAAAGAATGAGGAGATTGCAGTAGAAAAAATGAGAACATTTTGCATGTGATCTACTATTTAAGGAATTCATGTCTATTAAAGGTAGAATATTTTTGTGTTTTTTTCCCCTCGTTTCTGATATACATCTCACTTATTTTATGGAATAAATATGAGGACAATAGTTCTGTCACTCATTTTTCTATGTGGTTGGTCAAGTCCTTACTTTCTCTGAATTTAAGTTTTCTCAACTGTATGTATTGAGAACAATTAGATTTTGTGACTGGCAAAATATGCAAAGTAAAAAATGTACACCAGGGAGGTAGAACTGCAACTTTCAATGGGTTTTTGTAGTAGGACTAATAATCAAAGAAGGACATAGAAATAAAGTTTAGCTCAGTACCTCTTTCCCAAAATAGTTTCTATGGATTTGGGCTAGGATAGAAGAAGTCCTCAAAATGGCTTATATCAGGATGTTTATATCAGGAATTAAAAGAAAATCTCTAAGTCCAAGTCAGATAGTTCTCTGGGTCTCTGAAAATAAAATCATCACGAGGTAAAAGATAATGAAAAGAATAGAATTTATCTTAGCCAGGGCAGTTCCTAATTCTTGCTATCAATCCAACTAAATGTGATTGTCTAGGTTATGAAACTAAAAGACTTCAGTGTAGTTTTTTTTTCCAGAAAAATTTTTTTCATTCATTCATTCAACAAAAATTATTAAGCACTTATGTGCTCAGTACTAAGCACTATACACTATATAAATATAGGCAAATGTAGTCCCTACCCTCAAGGAGCTTACCATCTAATGGGGAAGAAAATATGCAAACAAATATATATGGCTATATACAGGATAAGTAAAAAAGAAAGAAAGCACATAACTGAGACGTGGCTCTAAGTAGAGAGGACCAATAAGTGGTAGGAGCTTAACCCAATAATAAAGGTAACAGAAAGTAGCCCATCAGAAAGTAGCCACATACAAATTGAGAGGGAAAACCTGCTGTAGACCTGTTAACTAGCACAGAAACTGCAAAATGGAGAGCAAAGATAAAGCACCCAGAGGAGAGCAATTAAGAATAAAGCCACGGTTTTACCAAAGGCAGTGGTTGCTCTCTAGCATTAAAAGTTTGAGTTGACCTAGCATCTTACGTTCCTATATTTTATGCACTCTACACCTGTACCTTAGCTGAAGAAGTTCCTCACATGTGTTTGCTCCATAATAGCACACAACACAAGGACCCTTTGAATATACATTTTCAGGCATATTCCCTGGACATGAATGTACTTTAACTCCTAGGAAAGCAGAAACCTGTAAGAGAAAAGAGAAACCAGTACATAGAATGGTCCCTTCATGTCATTTTATTTAAGATGCTGCTCAATTAAATATCTTTATTATAGCCTGTGTCCTGTAACTGATCAGTAAAAGAAAAGACTGAGAATAGGTGCTATGAAGCATGATTAAAGATAACCAACAGGTATCAAACCCATTGGTGAGCTAGGAAGTTTTTACCTCAAGTATGTGAAGATATCCTCCCCATGGAATGAGCAGATGAGAAGAATTTGTTCCAAGAGCCATGAAGATAGCAAAAAGCTTGGATGCCCAAGTCATCCACTGCATCCTGGGCCATTCATTGCCAATCATCTTGACTTTTGTCTCTACTGAACTTCGATGACTCTGGAAGAGAATGTAGCTGATAACTTTGTCCAATTCTGCCTTACTTAAATTCAATTTACTCATGAGTCTAGATATCAACCATGCTGTTGGTGGTCCTCTTTGAAAAGGAAGGACAAATAACAATTATAGTATGCTTCTAATCTGGGATAACTTTTTCTGGAAGCCGATGCTTTAGGGAGTCCTCCAAGTAAAAAGAGGTTGGAATATATGGATACCTTTTTATTTCTCAAAAAATGTGAGTAAATGATGCTGAAGCTAAACTCTGATTAATGTATGGAATACATGAGATGTAGTACATACTTCATGTATTTTATTACATATATGTAATTATATATAATATATAACACATATTTATATAATACATGAGGTATAATGATAAGAATGAGATTTTATATATGTATATATGTATATGTACATAGAGAGAGAGAGACGGACATAGATAAAATAGATAGATACAAATATATACACATATATAGATACACAAATGTGGATAGAGTTTTCTTTTTAAACGAGTCTTTGTGGATCATTCTTGTAACTTGGATAGCTCAAAGAATTCTCAGTCTTCTCTACTTTCTAACTAAGGCAAAACTGACACTTTCTGACCAAATGAACTATAGCTCATTGATCTATCCAATCTTGTTATCAAGAGTATGCAAAATGCATCCATCTATCCATCCAACCATTCAGTCAGCTGGTCAATGTATGGTCATTAAAAATGCAGTCACAAGGTGACCTATTAAAATAGGAAATATTTTCAAGCTACATTCAACCATCAACATCATATATTGCTTTCAATGAAAACTCAGCCAGTGTTCAGCAAGGAAATACATATTGTCCCTTGAGCATTTTCAATTAATTACCAACAACTATAAAGAAATGAATTAATCAATTCTTTGACAGCCCTTTGGGGAGTGTAATATAGATGGTGATTATTATCTCTCTTTCTCAGGGCAAACAAATAAGGAGTGAAAAGTAATTTACCCCAGGCCTCTAAAGCATGTGAGTATTGTTGCTGAAATTCCGAATTCCTATCTGCAGCTTTCAGCACTGAATGTAACCTCTAAGCAATATTTCATTCCCTGTCATAGTAAGCACCAGACATTGAATTGTGGCCTACAAATTTTAAAAGAGCTGATTACATTACCCAGTTTGAGAATTACCTATATCAATGTCATTTTAGATTCTGTGGCCTATGAAAAAAAATTTGTAAATGAGACATTCTCATGCCCTCTGTGTCCCATAATTGTTCTCATTGTACCCACAAGTACATGATTCTTCTGAACACTTTAAAGGTAGTTTTGATAGCATAAGGAAATTAGCATTTATTAAGTAATTACTATGTGCTAGATATTGTCCTAAGAACTTTACTCATATTTTTTTCACTTGATCCTCATCACAATCTTGGACAATAGGAAGTAACTATTATAATCTCTTTTTACAGTTGAGAAAACTGAAGCAAACAGAAATTAAGTTATTTGCAAGGGTCAAATAGCTAATAATTATCTGAGGTCAGATTTAAATCAGGTCTTCCTGATTCCAGACGCAGCACTGAACCACCTAAAACTTCTATTCTGTTAACACAATACTTCTCTTAAAATTGTTTAATATCTAAGACAAATGGGGGAAAAGATACAAAGAAGAAAAGTAGTATCCCCCAATAGTAGATTGTTGATCTTCATGTTCAAAGAGGACCACAATGACATATAAATTCAGCACAATGACTCTGTAGACCTTCGGTTTGGTAGGCAGCATAATGTCACTTTCTCCCACATTTCCCATTGGAGCCTCCCAAATTTAACTAGTTCTAGCAATGTATCCATCAACTACATTCTCTATGTGTACATCTGTATATGTAAATGTATACATTTATGTGTATAAAGTACATTGCCAAGGTAGATGAACTTATCCACACAATTCAAATTTTTTCCATTCTCTATAACTGACAGTTCCATGTATAAATGAGACAACAGTACCGGGTGGAGAACCCCCGTTTTCTTGGTAGTAATTGTAAAACCAAAATTAGCACAAGTGGCAGAGAATAAATCCATACTCTAGTGCAATTCAGCTTCAGAAGCTGCATTAAGTACAAAATCATTTACAAACAAAAGGTTGTCTACCAACTCTCTCTCCAGTTTTATCTTGACCTACCTTCAAGCATCAGTGCAATAGTTGATCTTAATGCTATTTTCCTCCTCATTGAAGATGTCACACAACATCAGTGAAAGAAATCATGCTAAAAAACATAGGAGCAAGCGTATTGCTCTGCTTTCCTCCATTGATATTTGAGCAAGGGAGAGAGCATTGTCCATTATCCAGAACCCATAGAAGCATGCCATCATGAAATCAGTGGACAATACTGAACTCCTCTGAACAATCAAATTTCACCATCCTCTTCTATAATCTATTTCACAATAGATAATTTGTCCATGGATATTGTTAAAAGAAAATTAATTACTAATAACCATATGAAAGAATATACTAAATCAGTAATTACAGAAATGCAATTCAAAACAACCTTGATATTTTTACTTCATATCCAGCAAATTGGCAAAAATGACAAAAGGTGAGAATAGTCAAATGCTATAAGTATTTTGGGAAGGTAGGCACAATGATGAGTTTTTGATCAAGCTATGAAATAGTATAACCATTCTGAAAAGAAACTTGGAATTTAAAAGAAGTAAGGCAACAAATATGTTCATTTGACAGAGAAAGTTCACTGCCAGACATACCTCTTAAGGAAGTAAATGATAAAAAATAGATACCCTATATATACCAAAATATTTAAGTAGAACTGTTTATAGTAGTAGCAGGTTGAAAAAAAAGCAAATGCCCATTGATTGTTAATGGTTAAAGAAACTGTGAAATATAATTGTAATAGAATATTACTATAATATGTGGCATAAAAAATGACAAATACAGAGAAGCATGGTAAGATTTATTTGAACAGATGTAGAAGGAAGTAAGAGAAGCCCAAAAAACTCTGTGTGCATGTGTATCTGTGTGTGTAAATATACACACATGCACCTCAATGTATATACAACAATGTATACAGAAAAAAACAATAACCAAAATAATCAAAACTGTATGTTGTGAAATTATAAAGACCAGGTTCCAAAGAAGAGATAAGAGAAGGCATCTCCTTCCACAACTTTATAGAGGTGAACAATATTGCATATAATATCAGATATTTTTTCTACATGTTGATTGGTTTTGTTGAATTCTTTTCTCATCTTTCTCTTTAAAAAAAATAATAATACTTTGTTACAAGGAATAGTTCCCTGGAAAGGATTAAGAGATAGAAAACAAGGTGAAATATAGGCAATATTTTGAATATGAGCAATTCCAAACATCAAGGGTGGCTTGGGCAAACAGTGGTATATCCAATCAAAATTGTTGTTATTGAGCAGATTCACAGAAACTCAATGACAGACAACAGTAGGGTATTCAATCAATGAGTGGTCTATGCTGGACCTTCCTACCCCCTTATCAACTATAAGAAAGTCTGTGATAGTAAAGTTTACTGACCTTGAACCTCAGATTCAATTTTTTTTTACTATACTAATACGTCTCTAACCTCTCATTATAAACCCTAAATGTAGCTGACCAATGCAGTGTTTGGGTACCTAGGAACTTCTGAATATATAGGCAGGTTAATTGGTGGTCATCCATGGAGTCACGTCTGTTAGCTAGAGCCTGCTGAAAAACCAATTCCAACATTCACAAAGCATTCCCTTATGCTCCTTTTTTTATCTTCACATCAATCTTGTGAGATGCTTAGCTGTAAAGGTCCTGTTGTCTCTTAATTGTAATCCTTCTGTGGGAGGAGGTTTCTTTTCTCTGTGAATTTTTTTGTCTGTCCTCTTCTTCCCCTCCAAAAGTGTGGGATTGCTGGACTTGCTAATCCACAGGACGTCTTCTCCTTGACCCCTCCTCCTTTTGTTTTTAAAGTTCCTGCTTTCTGAGGAGGACTATCTGTGTTTTGTATTTCTATTCTCATTATTTATTAGATACATAGATAGATTAGATAGATAGATAGATAGATAGATAGATAGATAGATAAATTGGTTATTTATTGATTGGTTGGATGTTGCCAAAGAGCATTCTGCTATTAAAGGGAGATAAAATTCAGATCAGTTCACTTTTCTATGTGCTAAAAAAAAGTTTTTAAAGGAATAGTTGATCACAACTTTTCATATAATGTGTCTTCCTTATTATGGAGCCAATATTTATTAGGCACTTACTGGGTAATTTCTCTGTATCTTTCAGTTGTTCCACTGCATTTATGGAATCCACTGCTGGAGTTTGATGACATTTTGAGATCTAGGTTATATAAAGTAAATTACTTTCTTTCCATTGTCTCATCTCAGCATTTTGCACCCTCTTTTGAACTGTCATGCTTTATGTTGTATTTATCTGTGTATATGGCTACTCTGTATTCTGTGTATAGAGAAAGCCAGATGACTCAATAAATAGCGTACAGTATCTGAAGTCAGCAAAGCCAAAGTTCAAATCCAGACTCAGATACTTATTTAACTGTATGAAGGGAAAGTCCCTTAACCTTTGACTGCCTCAGTTTCCTCTTTTGCAAAATAGGGATAGTGATACTACCTACCTCAGAGCTGTTGTGAGGATAAAATGAGATATTTGTAAAATATCTTTCAGAATTTAAAGCACTCTATTAGTGCTAGCTATTTACTGCTAATTCAACTGTAAACTCTTTGAAAGCAAAACTACATCTTTGTTAGCTTTGTATCTCCTCCTGTGCAAATGCATTAAGACTTTAGTGGAAGATGAAGATTCTATTCAGAATAAAATAATTGTCATGCTTACAACATAAGGAGACTATCATCTCAGAGCTCTGATGACTAATAATTTTCCAAAGTTAGCCTAGCACCAAGCTGTGTGGTATAGCTTTTTATTCAGCCATTTTTGGTTTAGATATTCCAGGGGTCATGTAGGTACTCCCTTCACCAATATAGATCACAACTTCTCTGTAACTGTTAAGAATTTCTGTGGCCATAAAGTTTATTACCCTATACCCAACCTGAGGATGAATTTCTCTAAACTTGGCTAGTCTGGTCCTTAAGTGACAGACATATAACTAATCACTCACTGGGGTCTGTAGTTTATATTTTTCCAAAAGAGTGGGTAGGTATAACATGGATTTCAAGATTTCACTGTTGTTTCTGTGCCACAATGGGACCCTGGAAGAGAGCTTTATTGGAAGTTTTAGCCCTTACCTGGGCAAAAGCATAGATTAATTTTAAAATATGGACTTTTTTGAGATGTTGTTTTTGTTTGTTTGTTTTTTAAGCAAGATTTGTGGCTCACTCAAGTGAATACCACTTTCTAAATTCTAAATTCTATTCCTTTAACAGCAGTGAAGGCAAATCTATATCCTGAAGTAGTATTAACTAACGACAGAAACTTTATAAAAAGAAATTTGTTTCAAGAATTATAATTAACTGATTTTAATATAACAATTTAAAGTTTGCAAAACATTGCATATATTATTTTATTTGGTCTTCACAAGAGTCCTATAAGGTAATTACTACAGATATTATCTTCCTAGTTTCAGATGGACAAACTGAAGTAGAAAGAGATTAACTCACTTGCCTATGGTCAGACAACTAAAATCAAATTTAGGATTTGAAGCCAAATCTTTCTTACTATAAAACACTTAATTCACTATTCCAGACTGCTTATTTTTAAAAAATCATATCTTGTCATTTTTCCCTTCACAATATTTCTCACATGGGTTCTCTTCTTACCATTCATTTAGCCATAATCCCAGTCATCATCTCTCCTCTGAAGTACTGAAACATTCTTCGAATTGCCTCAACTCTCTCTCTGCTCCAATCAAATCTCGCTAAACTACTAAAGTGACTTTTCTAATGCATAGAATTGAGCATATAACAATACCCCACCTACTTAATGTGTTCAAGTAGCTCTCCTTTAAACCTCCAGAAACAAAGATAAATTCAGTATCAAATACTTAAAGTCTTTCATTAATTGATCTCTTCTTTCTACCTTTCTAGCCTTTCCACATTGCTCCTCCTCCACGTACTCTATGATCCATGTACACTGGCTTACTACCTCACAGGTGACACTCCATCTCCCAACTACATAGCTTTCAGTTGTTGTCTCCCATATCTGCAATAGCCTTCCTTCTCACTATAGTCTCTTAATTTCCATGACTTCCTTCTAGACTCAACTCATAGCCCACCTTTTATACAAGTCCTTTCTCAATGCTGTAGCTTCTAATACTTCTTTTCAGAATATTCTCCGTACACTTTACACTGTATGAAAATTTACATTTCATTTTTTCTCTTCCACTAAAATGGATGCTCTTTGAAATCATAATTTTTTGGTCTGTTTGTATTCTTAGCATTTAGCCTAGTGCATGGAATAAAGCATGTGCTTAAGAAAAGTTTGTTAACTGATTAAGAACCGTACTACTTCAGAAAGCACAAATGATTTCTTACTACTCTAATATCCAGCAATGGGAAGGAAATTTCCATATTTGAGTAAACTCTCAAATATGACTAAAAACAGATAAAACTTAAAATAGTCAAAAAGAAAATAAGAAGAATGCCCTAGTTTATTGCTGTTTTTCCCTAGGGGAAGGTCTCAATTCTTTCTTCAGTCCTGGTGAGCAAAGTCCTGAAATCATAATACTCTCTGTTATACATTCTCTGATGGAATTGTCAGTGCAACAGTCATTTTGAGGGAATTCTTGCTTATATGTAGTTGGCTATTTTAACTTACCTTTTTAATGTCCTTAGAGAAGGGTAATTGTTTGGAAACAGCTAAGAGCTGTAGAAGCTGATAACATTGTGGGATTTCAAAGCAAAATGTCAGAGGTTAACTAGTGTCAATGATTATCCCAGTCTCCCTGCAGTCAGCTTCAAAAAATGCTTGTCAGTATTGTTATGCACTTAAAAAAATAATAACCTTCCTACTGATAGGCAGCTCTAAAGGTCAGGTGTATGCAGGAGAATAATGGAATTCTTCTTCTATTTATTCCAAGTCTTCCAGTCTGGGAATAAGAACCACTGTTCACTTAGTCATTCTCATTGAGAATAGGGTAGATAGGATCAGAGTAGATGACAGACTTTAAAAATTGTCTGACTCTAAAACAAAAAATATATGTACAGTTACTGTCACTTGGAAACATTCAATTCATTTTCAATGCAAACATGCTAAGTAGCACCATTTTTTATCTTTAGACCAAATTGAGTTCTTCAAAGATTTTTTTAAATGGGCTTTCTTTCCATCAATAAATAAAAGCTAATTTGTCTGTTCAAGACATTAATGATAATGATGGGTCTTATTAACAACTAGCATTTTGCTGCTATTCTGAGCATGAATTTAGCTAAACTACCACATGTCAAATTAGAGGCAAAGAATTTGATATATTTTCTTCTCTCATTATAATGACTTCTCTGCCGTTCTTTGCTTTGAGGAGTGGGTGATTGCAGAAAATTGGAAACATTTCCCCCCTTTTGAAAAGACTATCTGTGGGTTCAAATGGCTGTCCCATTTCACTGGCTAGAAAGATGCTGTGATTTCATTTCTGAGCATAGAAAGCAATTTTACTGCTTAAAATGGTCTCTAAAGCACAATAGAAGAAATCACATGCAAACATGAGGTGATGTATTATTATTGGTAAGTGCCTCTGATAATGGTTATGGCTTTGCAAATGTCTCTCTCAGCACTAATACTACCCCTTTTCCACCCACCCCAAAGTCAAACTCTATTTGAAAAGTTACCAACTACACAGTCGATTCTGGTAGTGATGCTGGAATAGATGGTCCCATTGTTTTCAGTAATAGTTAAGAATTATTTCCTAGGATTGAATTTATGGCACCAGGAATAACTCTTGGGGTCCTACTTCTAAGACTTCTTTCATGCTGCTAAAGGCTCAGGGCAGGTGCATTCACAATAACATTAAGTGCAAAACTACTTGTTTATTGTATATAAAGGTACAAACTCCACACTCTCCTTTATTTTGCACTCTGAAATTCGTAAAGCTCTTTCCTCATTTAACAGGGATAGATTGGCATGTGGGGGAAGGGAGCAGGTTGAGAAAACTTTGGAGTATGAGCTGATATTTTCTGCTAAATTCAGTTTCATCCATCACACAGAAACATGGGGTAAGCCAGTTTACAGCCATGTATGACTAAAGAACACAATAGGTCATATCAAAATGTGTTCAAAATGTGCTCAAATTGGCTCTAGAACTAGAAAACTTATGATGGGGCTTTCAGAGAAAGAAATTAGTGTGTAAATACAATGGGCAGCTCACCTCAGCAGCCCTCTACTTCTTTGTGCTTTGAATGAGAAAAAATTCTGTGCTACCATCAAGCACATGGACACTTTTGTCTCTGCTTTGTCTGGTCCAGATCATAGATAAACAAGGATACAGAGATGGACTTTTGAGTAGCTGAATGTCTGTTGTAGCCACCCTTATCAGGATGATATTGGCCAATGGCAGTGAAAGCAGCTTCAAAAGATGTAAAAAGATTATTATTTGAAAATGGTAGAAGTTTCAAGGAGAATGATATTGGAGAGGGTGCCAGCTGTGAAGTCTAAAAAGGTATGGGTCAGGGAAGCCTACCTGAGTGGACTATCTTGAAGAGAATTATACTTAAAAGGAATTTCATAGGACTCTTCATAGGACTTTCAAGGCCAGGTATTTAAAATTGCCCCTTTGGCTGACTCAGAGTTTGAGTCCATTCCCCTCACCTGTAGACTCTATGTGAATTTGTGGAAGAGTATGCCCTGGGGTATTATGTGAGGAAGAAGGAGAAAATGTTTTATAACAACTTTCATACTATTCTTTCTCAGCAATAAAAACTAATTGATGTTTCTTGGATGACTGTTAATGGGGATCAAAAAAGTAGAGGCTCAGGGGTACTAGAAACTAGCCTCCAGAGACACAAAACTGTAAATTCAAGTAGGAAAATGTAGTCTCTGATGAAGTGTTACACTTATAAGAATCTTGTAAGGTAAATAACAAAAGTATCATAAATCACAATTTACAGTTTAGATTGCATAGGCTAAGAAACTAACCAGTCACTGAGCAAATGTTTCAGAGCTGGGATTAAAACTCAGATCTCCTGATTCTATCCAGTAATTTTTTTATTACATTATAGTGCATAGCAAAAATGTTTTTTTCCCTAACATCACTGATTAATTGATGTTTAGTCTGGCCAGATACTGAGGAAAACTGCCATACCAGTACTCCTGATGTTCAATTTCTTCCACTAGAAAGGGTAAAAGCTTGAAACAATTAGCTATTGAGTAAAATCATCATTCCCAGAGGTCTAGTAAAAATGGTTCACTGACCTTAATCATTACTGCAAACCATTAATTGCTTTTTAAAAAGCTAAGTAGAAAAAATAATTTTCAGTCAATCAGTAAGAATTTATTTAACCTATATATCATCTCACTGCTCTCAAGATTTTGCATTCTACTAAAGCAGGGAATCTGAACCTTTGTATATCTCTTTGGCAATCTGGAGAAGTTTATGAACTTTTCAGAATCATGTTTTTTTAACAATTAAATAAAATGCTAAGTTTCAATTAGAAGTTAGTGAAAATAAAAATGTCATTTTTTCCATCCAAATTCAAACATCCAAGGATTTATAAGTTGAGTACCCCTGTTCTAAAAGATTCAATATGGCAAGTAACTCATTGCTAGACAACTTCTATGTGAATGCTAAGTGACCAATGATATGATGATAAAGAGAGTTTATGCTTCAAGTATAGTTTAGATTATATGATCTTTGAGGTTACTTCAAAACTAGATTGAATTTGACCATGTTTTACAATTAATCCTAGATAACAAAGCCATGATCATTTAGGTTAACATGATCATTCTGTGAGTTCATATTTTGCCAAAGTTTCAGACCATGATAAAAACACATGGATGCCAGGCTAAAAAGAACCACTGCTCTATATGCATGTCTTCTCACACTTTATATCTTCTTCACTCCTTTAACTTTATTCTCAATTCAGTTCTCTGGTTTATGGTCCTTGGATTTCTCCTCCAGTAATATCATCTCACATCTTCCACACTCCCCATGCTCATCTACAGGGTAATGCTCTTACTTCATATTTGGCCATATATTTGATAATTCTGGGATTTTTATACCAGCCCTGATAGTTAAATCATCATATGTGATCTTTACTTGACAAATTCCAAAATTGAAATTGGTATGTTATAGAAATCCAAAAAATATATATTCTGTAATCCAAAAAGCCAATCCAAAAGCCTTTAAGAGTTAAATTTAAGCTTGTTTTTTGATGCATATCAGTTTCTCTTCATCTGGGGATGGTATCATTCACTGCCCCCAAATTATGTCATATCAGTTACCCAGATATTCAATGACATTATGTTTTTTGCTGAGGTTTTCATTCCATTCTTGGACAACACAAAGGAGATTGTCAAATAATGTATAATTTTAAAGCAAGAGCTTATCTCTGAGCTTTGGAGAGAGCTTAATAATCCTTGAAATGGAACACACAAGCAATCATTTAGCAACCACACAAAGAGAAACTTCTGATTCATGGCTTTGCTACTCATCTGTTCCCAACAACAGATGGATCTGTGGGCATTTATGTGGTTCTGATTCAAAATTGTTTAGTTCTTTTCCCCATTCCCAATGGGAAGACTATATGCTCATCCCTGGAGACATGTTTATCTGTTTGATTGGCAACATATTCCTCTATGTCTCTGATTAGGGATAAGGGAAATGTTTTTTTGTTAATTTATAACATATACATAGCTTCTAAGTAGAAGTATTAAAACTAAATCAAATAGTTTTAAGTCAGATTTTTACCTTTTTGCAAAATAAGCCTTCCTGTTTTTAAAAATTAAAATGTTTAAATGTCAGTTAATCAGTTTAGAACATTTAAAAAGGGAGGAATAGGTAGAAAATAGCATTTTCTTTTGTTATTGTTAAATGAATCTTCTCTGAGAGGATAATATCTTTTTCTCAAAAAAAAGTACTTGTATTTAAAGATCAAGGAGAAAGATTGGCAAAGTGATTTGAAAGTGACTCTCCTCCAAAATAATTCCACTCAAGGAAAATTCTAAGGATTGCTCTAGCATAACTGCCACCACTTATTTCTAATTTCTCTTCCCAGGGGCCATGCTAAAAAGGACCAAACCTTGTTGTTACATTATTTTTACCCTTTGCATATACTCATGGTTTCCTTTCTAAAAGTGTTGCACTGCAATTGAACACAATTTTGAAGATGTAGTTTTAAAAGAAAGAATGTGCAGCCTAAAACATTTTTTCTGGCCAGGACTGTTTGCCTGGTAGATCAATGGAAGGATGCAGATATAATAAACCTAGATTTCTTTAACATTCTTTAACAATCATTTGACCGCATCTTTCATTATATTCTTGTGTACAAACTGGAGTAATGTAGCCTAGATGGTAGTACAGTCAGAGAGATTTGTAAATGGAGGAATAATCAGATCTCAAAAATAATCATCAGTAGGTCACTGTCAATTTCATAAAGGACTTTACTAAAACAGGGTTTCTTAATTTTTTTCCACTTGGAACTCCCTTTTTCTGAGAAACTTTTATGTAACCCTGGGTATATAAGTATATAAAATAGGCATGCAAATCAAACACTTACTGATAATAAATCCTAATTTTGAGACCCCTATATTTTATTATGAGGCCCATAAAACCACAGTTTAAGAAACTGAGTACTAAAATACCCAGGTGATATATTCTTGATCTCTATCAATCACTTGGATGAAACTTTAGAAGACTTACTTGTCAAATTTGTAGATATCACAAAACTAAGACACAGAACTTAGATAAAACAGAGAGCCTTGAAAATGTATTAGATAACTAGGAGGATGGATTGAAATGAAATGAAATTTCATTCATAAAAATATAAAGAGCTTTGAATTTTGAAATAAATTTTGAAATAAAATAAAAATCTGCAAATACAAGATTAAGAAGATATGGCTAGATAATAGCCTTCTCTTTTTTGAAATGAATAAACTGAAACAAGAAAGTTTGAGAAATTTGTTCTAGATCACATATAGCTAGTAACTTGAAGAGCCAAGATTCAAATGTGGGTTCTCCTACTCCAAATCCAACACTATTTTCATTGTGCCATAAGCCCTTTTGGTGTGAAGATTATTTTCCAATATGTGAAGCTATTCCTCCAAGACAGTGTTATCTATAAATCCAATAAACATGCTATCTTTATTATCACCATCCGCATCATTGATAAAACATGTTGAACAATAGTCACCTACTTCCATACTGACATAAAATCAATATACAACCCCATTGTCTGATATCTGTGCTCTGATGAGCCATCACTCTTCCATAGTTTTAGTCTAGAATATGAAACATCTTAAAATGAAGAAAATATTGTATTTAGGCACTCTAGATTCATTCCAAACTTATTCTATCATTACAATTGGTTGGTTTGATTAATTTGATAAATTTAACAAAGAGAGAGCAGCAATCAGTCCAATTCGCTATTCAGCCTAATCAACAAATCTACTTAATCAAAGGGATCAATTCAGTAGTCTCATATTAGATAAGTTTCAGTAATCTTTATAATGTTCCCCACTTCCTGTTCTCCTTGTGGAAATAATTTGGATAACCAATGTCTGATGAAGTATTACAGAGCATTCCCTTAAAAGAGAATGCAAAGCATTCTGCAAGGTTTGATGCTTTAAGTGTCTAACCCTTTAAAATCAAAACCTTGATACTTAAAAATAGAGTTTGGTTATGGAAAATGAATACTTTTTTAGTGCCTCGTCAACTTTAAAGAACTGTATTTCAGAATCTCTCCCCCCCAAAAAAAAACCTAGGTTAGTTTTTAGTTATATTCTTGAGGAAATATAGTTATATATTGGCAATTTATTATGCATTCATACAGTCTTCCCTGCTGCCTCAAATGCAAATACTTTTCTAAATACTGGTATCACAGTGGCAAATGAATGCCTAGATGTCAAGGCTTTAACAAAAGTGAGAGATTCTAATATTCAACTATTTGCTGGATATCTCAAACTATATATATAAAAGTTTAAGAGGATAATTATATATATACATATATATAATTATCCTCTTAAACTTAATATGTTCAAAACAAAAACCATTACAGCGTCTGCCACCCTTCATCTTACCATTATTCTTCTAGCTGCCTTTTCATTTCCACTCACCTCCTGTAACCAATCACTTGCCAAATTTTATCAATTCTTATTCCTCAATATTTACTATATCCATCTCCTTCTCTTAATTCACCACCATCACACTACTTTGAGTTTTCATCAGTTCTTCTCTGGACTTGTGTAATAACCTCCTAATTGGTCTCCCTGCCTCTATTCTTCAGGCTATCCTCCACATAGCTGCCAAATTAACATTCCTAAAGCGCAGTAACTGTCATTCACTTGCTCAAAAAACTCTAGTTATTATGTATTGCCTCAAGAATAAAATACAAATTTGACATTTTAAAGCCTTCCAAATCTGGATCTTCCAGCAAATAAGACTGGCATGAGTCTATTTTTTTCTCCAGGCCAATTGTACATTACTCCCCCTCAGGTGGTATATACCATCCAAACTGGCCTATTTACTGTCCCCCTATATGTGTTCAATAGTGTATCTCTATGCCTTTGAATAGGTTGGTCTCTATCCCTGGAATTCTCTGGCTCTTTAGCTCACCTTCTTGGAACTCTTTGCTGCCTTTAAGATTCAGCTCAAAAGCCCCTCCCCATTCAAAAGGTCTTTTGTGGGGGGCAATGCCCCAATTACTCATGCCTTTCTCTGGATTTGTTTTTTTAATTGGGTTTGTATCCTCTGTCTACTTATCTATGAACATGTTGTTTTTCCTTCTCTCTCTATGCTGCTTCTAATAGAATTCACTTTAAAATTATAGCCCCAGTACCTAACACATCACTTAATATATAATAGATATTTTTGAGTGATTGTTGATTTATTTATTGATTGATTGATCTAAGACTCAGTCCTTAAACTAGGGAGACTCTACCTAACCTCAGTTATATTTAGAACATATTTGTGGGAAACAAAAGAAAAAGTTGGAAAGATACCTCTGATTGAATTATGAGTCCATATTCTTTTAAATAAAGACTTAGAAATTACTTGTTTACTTTGCAATGCCTCATCAATTTGTTTACTCGGACATTGAAACTTCATTTTAAATCCCACTGGCTTCTAGATTTCTAGATAACTATTTCAAGTTCTCACACTTCCCATAAAAGATTAAGATTCAATAGAGTAATCTTTTCAAAATACCCTTGAGACACAAAGATTCATTTAGATATTAATTTTGATGTCCTAGTGTTTATGTTATTTGCTAATGCCAAAGTTCTATTCCCATTTGCATGATATCCCTGATATTCTCACTGAAAGGAGGGGAGAGAAAGGTAGACCATTTTTAAGATAAAGTCCTAAAAATTACCTTTTTTTTTTTTTTTTTTTGCCATGGGGCAAGGTCACCTCCATAAGCCTAGCTCAATATAGCAGTTTTCATCTATTCACCTGATGGGAAGCACTGAAAAAAAAAGCAACAGATGTATTCTACCTATAATCTGATTATCATTTCTGCATATCTAGCTGCCTCAGTTTATTGTGGATATCCAGTGTCCTAGTACTGAGTATGGATTGCATTTAAAATGAAATTGTTTCACAAGAATATAGGATCCAAAAAAGAAATTCTTAACATAAATTCCATAAACTATTAAAAAGACTTTCATAACTTTCATAACAATCATCAAACATTTTAATCTATATGGAACAAAAAGGAGATTTATATGAAATCATTAACTTTTATCACTCAGTGTGTTCTTTAAGTTCATTTTAATTTAGCAAAATATTGATACCAATATGTATCTTCTAATGGATTTCTTTTAGTTTTCTTCCAAATTTTTTTCATAGATATAGTAATCCTACTTCTTCAATTTAGTTTTATTTATTCTACTTATTATTCTTCTTATTGTATTCATTTTATTTATTTACCAGAATGCCAAAGAGATCCACATAGAGAGAGACAGAAAGAGAAAGAGAGAGTTTAAGGACTTCTCATTCAAAAGACATTGCCTCTTCATTTTGAATAACTTTCCATAGAGAATACTTTCTTCTCATTTTTATCCAGATTTTATCTGTGCAGATAAGTCTTTGTATCAAAACACAAAAGTAACTGCTCTGAGCTCTGAAACTTTTAATCCTAAACAGCTGTCTAGACCAGAGATGTCAAACATAAAGCTAAACCAGATTAAAATGTAACTGGGAAATATTTAACAAATTGAACAAAAATTATGTGTGTATGCATATATATATGCATATATATATATATATATATATATATATATATATATATAATGTTAATAATTGGTTTTCTAAATACATATGTACCAACAGGGACTTATATATGGTATAATGGCCTCTATTTCTCTTAAGCTTGATATCACTGATCTAGATTATTGAGACACATCCAGTATGAATCAAAGGCAAGACCAGAACCAAAACTAGCCCTGCGCCAACTATGCTGCCTCTCTCACGTTTTAAGTTTTCTTTGTCCCACCCTTTCATTATTTGAAGTTTCTGACAGAACTGCATAGGGGATGTGCAAGGAGGACTAGCACCTTTGGTGTGAGGGCTGCAGTGTGAGAGCATTCTTTTCAGGGATGCTTATCCATCATTAGTGTCTACCTTTCATCTAGCTCTTACCTATGGTCTCAAAAAGCTCAATAAAATCATCTCAACAGATGTGTTAAAACATATTGAGGGTAGTTGACTCAAATCCATCAGTAAATTAAGGGAATGTCTACCACAAGCATGTGAAAACTTTCCTGCTCATGAAATTGGTAGATGAGAACGACTTATTTCAATGGCCATGAAGGAGGCTAAAGAATGCCCACTGCCAGCAATTTTGACTTTTGTCTTGATACTAAATTTTGATGACTCTGGAAGAGAGTGTGAGGCTAATGACTCTATGCAATTCTGCCTCATTTAAATTAAATTAAGAGTTGTACATACCCTTTGATTCAGCAATATCACTACTGACTCTGCCTCCCAAAGAGATCATAAAAGAGGGAAAAGGACCCACATGTGCAAAAATATTTGTAGTAGCCTTTTCTGTAGTGTCAAGAAAATGGAAATTGACTGGATGCCCATCAATTGGGGAATATATGAATATAATGGAATATTATCATTCAGTAAGAAACTATGAGCAGGCTGATTTCAGAAAACCCTGGAAAGACTTGAACTGATGATGAATGAAGTGAGCAAAACCAAGAGAACATTGTACATAGAAATAAGATTATGTGATGATCAATCGTCTCAACAATGCGGTGGTTCAAGGCAATTCCAAAAGACTTGGGATATGGAAAATGTCATACATATCCAGAGAGAGAACTATGGAGACTATGGATTGAAGCATTATGTTTTCACTTTTTTGTTTGTTTGATTGATTTTTATCTTTCTCAAGGTTTTGTTTTGTTTTGTTTTTTTTCAATTCTAGTGGTAGTCAAGATATCCCATGATAAAATTGGTCCTCTTCAAAAACAATCTTTTCATGAAATTAAGTGACTTCCCAGTTCCTTTAGGAAATATTGATAAAACAAAAAAAAATTCTACCAATAAATTTACTAATATGGTCTGCTGTCAAACTTGTACTTGGATGGAGGAATGGTTTAGTTCTCTTGGCTAATAAAAAAGCAACAGTTCATCCATACTGTAACCGCTAAGAAATTTAGAAAATGTCAAAACTATAAGAATCATAAGGCAAAACAGAAGTAAAGAGTCTTTAGTTTAAAAAGATTACATTGCCATTGTGGAACACCATCCAGATCTGAAAAAAAAAAAGATATCTTACATATGTCTTGAATAAAAAAAGAAAAATATAATATTCCACTGTGTCAAGTCCTGGCTATTTCTCTATATGTCTTGAGAGATCTAATGTCTTCATTTCATTCTTTTCAATTTATGGTCATGTCTACAATGACAAAAGCTTTTATCAATAAAACAATATCTGCTTCAAGACATTTACTCAGGAATGTCATAATCAATCAAATGTGTTACTTTGGACAGAAATATCTCTAAAATATGCCCAAAGGACTATAAAATTGCGTATACCCTTTGATACAGGATTACCACTGATAATTCTGTCTTCAAAGACATAAAAAAGGGGGAAAAGGCTTATTTGTACAAAAATATTTATAACAGCTTTTTTGTAGTGGTTAAGTATTGGAAATCTAAGGAATGCCCATCAATAGGGGAATAGCTAAACAAACTGTGGTACATGATTGTAATGGAGTATTATTATGCTATAAGAAATTACAAATGAGATGATTTCAGAAAAACCTGGAAAGACATACATGGACTGATGCATAGTGAAGTAAAAAGAACCAGAAAAATATTATACACAATAACAGCAATATTATTTGATGTAGAATTTTGAATGACTTAATTATTCTCAGAAATACAATGATCTAAGATTGTCCCAAAGGACTAGTGATGAAGCATACTCTTTGCATCCAGAGAAGAACTGATGTAGGTTAAATACATATGAAATAAGGAAGGAAGGAAGGAAGGAAGGAAGGAAGGAAGGAAGGAAGGAAGGAAGGAAGGAAGGAAGGAAGGAAGGAAGGAAGGAAGGAAGGAAGGAAGGAAGGAAGGAAGGAAGGAAGGAAGGAAGGAAGGAAGGAAGGAAGGAAGGAAGGAAGGAAGGAAGGAAGGAGGGAAGGAAGGAAGGAAGGAAGGAAGGAAGGAAGGAAGGAGGATGGGAAGGAGAAAAGGAAAAAGGGAGGGAAAGGAAAAAAAGGAAAAGGAGAAGGAGAAGGAGGGAGGGGGGGAGGGAAGAAGAGAGGAAGGAACAAAGGTACAAAACAAAAAACCTAGGCTCTGTGCTCAAAGGACATGCATTATAATCTTTCTTATCACAAGCCTCTTGGCATTGCCTTTTTCGGATTCATTTACACACAAGGAAAAAAAAATGTTTCTAACGCCCTCCAACTCTTGCAAGGGAACCCTCAACTGCCAGTGAAGTTATAATATACTGACGTTAACATTTTCAACCTTGTTTCTTCTAATGACATAGTATATTAAAATACTTTCCAAACAGAAAAGCAGTACAGTTTTCCTTCTATCATCACAACCACAGAAAATGTTATTTTGGCCTATAAAAATATTTTCAAAACAGTTTTAAACCTTTGTATTTGGTTACTATTGGGGGAAAATACAATCCCAGAGAAAACATTTGGAAAATGTTTTGACTATTAAAGAAGTAGGGAAAAAAATTAAATATGTTTGCTGATGAAGCACTTTTGAATAAAGATAGTTGATTCCTTCTGTAATATGACCTTGACCAAGGTATAATATATTGTCCAATTAAAACAAGAAGAGCTTTATTTAATAACCATAAAAGGCACTCTATTACTCTTTTTCATCTAATAATAAAATTCCATTTTAATGCATCCAATAACAACAAAAACTATATTTCAGTAGCCCCCAAAACTATGGGAAGAGAATACAACCTAGTTGAAATAGCCCTGCATTGGGGCTTGAGAAACTGGGTTTAAGTCCTACTTCTACCATTGACTATGTGACCTTAGCCAAGTCACTTAATCATTCCAGGTTTCATATTCTTGCTCTATAAAATAAAAAATATTGAATTAAATAATCACAACATAATATCCTTGTACCTAAGAAGTTTTTTTAATATATAGGATTGGAGACTTCCAGCCAAGATGGCTGTGTGGAGGCAGACAGCTGTTTGAGCTCCACATTTTCTCTCAGAACTTACTTCATGACAAGCCTCAGACTTAATGCTTGACCAGAAAAGAAACCCACAAATAATCACCAAGAGAAGACATCCTTGAAAGTCGCCAGAAAAGGTCTGTGTTTGCTCGGGGGAGGGTCAATTAGACTGGGCACAGACTGAGAGCAGGCAGCCAGAGGGAGACAGGCAGCTCACACAGCTCAGACCTGAGGGGGGAGGGGTACGATCTCTGCTGTTTCTGCAAAAAGGCTTTTACCCCAGTGTGGATATTCCCTCTTGGCAGCAAGCCAGGAGCAGCAGAGAGGGTGTAAACCCCAGAGGTGAAGAATACCCCTGAAAGGTAGGTCTCTCCAAATAGGCTACCCCCAACCCCCACTTGGAGTGACTCTGAGTTCTCAGAGCCTCAGAGTGCAGACTCAGTACAGTCATTGCTGTCCTGTTACTGGTTTGCTGCTGCCCTCCCCCCCAGTCTGTAGAGGAAGCCCATTAATACCATCCAGGCCCATCCCCCCCAAAACAGACCAATTGTTTCTCTTGTCAATTTGTTTTCTTCGATTCCCACTCTGACAAAATGAACAAAAAGAACAAAAAATTCAAAAGGGCTCTAACCATTGACAGCTTCTGTATGGAGAGACAGCAGACTTCAAATACTGAGGAGACTAAAAACAGACTGTCCCCAGATGAATCCCCTAAGAGGGATATGAGCTTCTCCTCAATACACAAAACTCTCATAGAGGAAATCAAAAAGGCTCTCACAAGAGAGATAGAAGAGAAATGGGAAAAGGAAAGGGAAGCTTGGCAAGAGAGCCTGGAGAAGTCATTCCACACATTAAAAGACAGAGTGGATAAACAAAAAAAATCATTGAGAAATAAAATTAGTGAATTAGAAAAGGCAAACAACTCCAAGGAAAACAGGATTAGTGAGCTGCAAAAAGAAAACAGCTCCCTAAAAAATAAAATGGATAAAATGGGAAAAAATTCCATAGAAGAAAAAAACTCACTTAAAAACACAATTGGACAATTACAAAAAGATATAAAAAAAGTGAGTGAAGAAAGTATATTATTGAAAATTAGACTGGAACAAGTAGAAATGAATGAATCAAGGAGAAACCAAGAAGTAGTCAAACAAAACCAGAGAAATGAAACAATTGAAAAGAGTGTCAAGTACCTTATTAGAAAGACAACAGACCTGGAAAACAGATCCAGGAGAGACAATTTGAGAATAATCGGACTCCCTGAAAAATGTGAGGGAAAAAAGAGCCTGGACACTATTTTCCAGGAAATTATCAAAGAGAACTGCCCAGACGTTCTGGAAACAGAGGGTAAAATAGATATTGAAAAAATTAATCGATCACCTACTGAAAGGGACCCTAAAATCAAAAAGCCAAGAAATATAGTGGCCAAGTTCAAGAACCATCAGACAAAGGAAAAGATATTGGAAGCTGCTAGAAAAAAGCAATTCAGATATGGAGGATCCACAATAAGGATAACCCAGGATCTAGCAGCGTCCACATTAAAAGAACAAAGGGCCTGGAACATGATATTCCAAAAGGCTAAGGAACTTGGTATGCAGCCAAAAATAACTTACCCAGCAAAAATGAGCATTGTTTTCCAGGGAAGAAGATAAACATTTAATGAAATAAATGAATTCCATCTATTTTGATGAAAAAACCAGACCTACAGAAAATGTTTGATCTTCAAATACAGAACTCAAGAGATTTCTAAAAAGGTAAAAAGAAATCTTGAGAACTATACTTCTGCCATAAAAATATGTAAAGGACATATGTATAATTTGTCCTAGAAACTAGAGGTGGAAAGGAAATTATATCATAAAAAAGTGTAACGTGGTGGTACTACATTTCATGAAGAGGCAAAGGTAACCTATTATATCTGAGAGAAAGAAAGGAGGGAGATGAACATAGTGTGTATTAATAGACATATTCAATTTATGGTGAAACTTCTTCCACTTCATTGAAAAGTGAGAGGGAAGGAGTAAGCTAAGGGGAAGGGAATACAAAAATTGTGAGGAAAGGGGGTAAAATAAGGGGAGGAACTTTGAGGTGGGGGAGGGATACTAAAAAGGGAGGGCTGTGAAAAGCAAGTGGTGTTCACAAGTTTAATACTGGGTAGAGGGGTAAGAGGGAAGGAAAGGAGAAAAACATAAGCAGGGGT
Source organism: Sminthopsis crassicaudata (assembly GCF_048593235.1). Classification (NCBI taxonomy): domain Eukaryota; kingdom Metazoa; phylum Chordata; class Mammalia; order Dasyuromorphia; family Dasyuridae; genus Sminthopsis; species Sminthopsis crassicaudata. The sequence continues at coordinate 119,777,521 of NC_133619.1, read as the reverse complement.
TAACGGGATGGAAAGCAATATAGAATTAGTCATTCTAACCATAAATGTGAATGGGGTAAACTCCCTAATAAAGAGGAAGCAGTTAGCAGACTGGATTAAAAGTCAGAATCCTACTATATGTTGTTTACAGGAAACACACCTGAAACAGGGTGATACATTCAAACTAAAAGTAAAAGGATGGAGCAGAATCTACTATGCTTCAGGTAAAGCCAAAAAAGGAGAGGTAGCCATCCTCATCTCAGATCAAGCAAAAATAAAAATTGATCTAATTAAAAGAGATAAGGAAGGGCATTATATCCTGCTAAAGGGTAGCATCAATAATGAAATAGTATCAATATTAAACATATACACACCAAGTGGTACAGCATCTAAATTCTTAAAAGAGAAATTAAGAGAGCTGCAAGGAGAAATAGACAGCAAAACTATAATAGTGGGAGATCTCAACCTTGCACTCTCAGAATTAGATAAATCAAACCACAAAATAAATAAGAAAGAAGTCAAAGAGGTAAAGAGAATACTAGAAAGTTTAATATGATAGATCTTTGGCAAAAGCTAAATGGAGATAGAAAGGAGTATACTTTCTTCTTAGCAGTTCATGGAACCTATATAAAAATTGATCATATACTGGGGCATAAAAACCTCAAAATCAAATGCAGTAAGGCAGAAATAGTAAATGCATCCTTTTCAGACCACAATGCAATCAAAATTACATTTAATTAAAAGCTAGGGGAAAATAGACCAAAAAATAATTGGAAACTAAATAATCTTATACTAAAGAATGATAGGGTAAAAAAGCAAATCATAGACATAATTAATTACTTCACCCAAGAAAATGATAATAATGAGACTTCATACCAAAATGTGTGGGATACATCCAAAACAGTAATAAGGGGAAGTTTTATATATTTAGAGGCCTACTTGCATAAAATAGAGAAAGAATTGGGCTTACAACTAAAATTGCTAGAAAAGGAACAAATTAAAAACCCCCAGACAAACACAAAACTTGAAATTCAAAAAATAAAAGGTGAGATTAATAAAATTGAAAGTAAAAAAACTAGTGAATTAATTAATAAAACTAAGAGTTGTTTCTATGAAAAAAACAACAAAATAGACAAACCCTTAGTAAACGTGATTAAAAAAAGGAAAGAGAAAAAAGCAAATTGTTTGTCTTGAAAATGAAAAGGTAGAACTCACCACTAATGAAGAGGAAATTAGAACATAGTTAGGAGCTACTTTGCTCAACTTTATGCCAATAAATTCAATAACTTAAATGAAATGGAAGAATACCTTCAAAAATATAGTTTGCCCAGATTAACAGAGGAAGAAGTAAGCAGTCTAAATAGTCCCGTCTCAGAAAAAGAAATAGAACAAGCTATTAACCAAATCCCTAAGAAAAAATCCCCAGGACCAGATGGATTTACATGTGAATTCTACCAAACATTTAAAGAACAACTAACTCCAATGCTATATAAACTATTTGAAAAAATAGGGATTGAGGAGTCCTACCAAATTCCTTTTATAACACAGACATGGTACTGATACCTAAACCAGGTAGATCGAAAACTGAGAAAGAAAACTATAGATCACTCTCCTTAATGAATATTGATACTAAAATCTTAAATAAGATATTAGCAAATAGACTTCAGAAAATCATCCCCAGGATAATACACTATGATCAAGTAGGATTTATACCAGGAATGCAGGGCTGGTTTAATATTAGAAAAACTATTAGTATAATTGACCATATTAATAATCAAATTAATAAAAAACATATGATCATCTCAATAGATGCAGAAAAAGCATTTGATGAAATCCAACATCCATTCCTACTAAAACCGCTCGAGAGTATAGGAATAAATGGACTATTCCTTAAAATAATAAGGAGCATATATTTAAAACCTTCAGTAAACATCATATGTAATGGCGATAAACTAGAACCTTTCCCTGTAAGATCAGGAGTGAAACAAGGTTGCCCACTATCACCATTACTATTCAATATAATACTAGAAACACTAGCCTCGGCAATAAGTGCCAAGAAAGAGATTCAAGGAATTAGAGTAGGAAATGAGGAAATCAAACTATCACTCTTTTCAGATGACATGATGGTATACTTAGAGAACCCCAAAGACTCTGCTAAAAAGCTATTAGAAATAATTCAGAACTTTAGCAAAGTTGCAGGATACAAAATAAATCCACATAAATCCTCAGCATTTTTATACATTACCAACACAATCCAAGAGCAAGAGATACAAAGAGAAATTCCATTTGAAAATAACTGTTGATGGTATAAAATATTTGGGAATATATCTACCAAAGGAAAGTCAGGAATTATATGAGCAAAATTATGAAACACTTGCCACAAAAATAAAGTCAGATTTAAATAATTGGAAAGACATTCAGTGCTCTTGGATAGGCCGAGAATATAATCAAGATGACAATACTCCCTAAACTAATCTATTTATTTAGTGCTATACCAATCAGACTCCCAAGAAACTATTTTAATGACCTAGAAAAAATAACAACAGAATTCATATGGAACAATAAAAGGTTGAGAATTTCAAGGGAAGTAATGAAAAAAAAATTAAATGAAGGTGGTCTAGCTGTACCTGATCTAGAACTATATTATAAAGCAACAGTCACCAAAACCATTTGGTATTGGCTAAGAAATAGACTAGTTGATCAGTGGAATAGGTTAGGTTCACAGGGCAAGATAGTGAATAAAAATAGCAATCTAGTATTTGACAAACCCAAAGATCCCAACTTTTGGGATAAGAATTCATTATTTGACAAAAATTGCTGGGAAAACTGGAAATTAGTATGGCAGAAACTAGGCATGGACCCACATTTAACACCACATACTAAGATCAGATCAAAATGAGTCCAAGATTTAGGCATAAAGAATGAAATCATAAATAAATTGGAGGAACATGGGATGGTTTACCTCTCGGACTTGTGGAGGAGGAAGGAGTTTGTGTTCAAGGGAGAACTAGAAATCATTATTGATCACAAAATAGAAATTTTTGATTACACCAAATTAAAAAGTTTCTGCACAAACAAAACTAATGTAAACAAGATTAGAAGGGAAGTAACAAATTGGGAAAACATTTTTACAGTTAAAGGTTCTGATAAAGGCCTCATCTCCAAAATATACAGAGAATTGACTTTAATTTATAAGAAATCAAGCCATTCTCCAATTGATAAATGGTCAAAGGATATGAACAGACAATTTTCATATGATGAAATTAAAACTATTTCCACTCATATGAAAAGAGTGTTCCAAATCACTATTGATCAGAGATATGCAAATTAAGACAACTCTGAGATATTACACACCTGTCAAATTGGCTAAGATGACAGGAACAAATAATGATGAATGTTGGAAGGGCTGTGGGAAAACTGGGACACTAATACATTGTTGGTGGAGTTGTGAAAGAATCTGGCCATTTTGGAGAACAATCTGGAACTATGCCCCAAAAGTTATAAAACAGTTCATACCCTTTGATCCAGCAGTGCTACTACTGGGCTTATATCCCAAAGAAATACTAAAGAGGGGAAAGAGACCTGTATGTGCCAAAATGTTTGTGGCAGCCCTTTTCATAGTGGCTAGAAACTGGAAAATAAATGGATGTCCATCAATTGGAGAATGGTTGGATAAATTATGGTATATGAATGTTATGGAATATTATTGTTCTGTAAGAAATGACCAATAAGAGGAATACAGAGAGGCTTGGAAAGACTTACATCAACTGATGCTGAGTGAAACGAGCAGAACTAGGGGATCACTATACACTTCAACAATGATATTGTATGAGGATGTATTCTGATGGAAGTGGATATCATCAACATAGAGAAGAGCTAATCTAATTCCAATTGATCAATGATGGACAAAATCAGCTACATCCAGAAAAGAAACACTGGGAAATGAGTGTAAACTGTGAGCATTGTTTTTGTTGTTATTGTTGTTGTTGTTGTTGTTGTTGTTGTTGTTTTGTTTTGTTTTGTTTCTCTTCCCAGATTATTTTTACCTTCTGAATACAATCCTTCCTTTGCAAGAACAACAACAAAATTCGGTTCTGCACATATATATTGTACCTAGGATATACTATAAGATATTTAATATGTATGTGAATGCCTGCCATCTAGGGGAGGGGGTGGAGGGAAGGAGGGGAAAAACTTGGAACAGAAGGGAGTACAAGGGATAATGTTGTAAAAAAAAATTTACCTATGCATATGTACTGTCAAAGAAAATGTTATAATTATAAAAATTAATAAAAATAATAATATAAGGATTCAAGAAAGTGAAATTCCATGATCAATAACTAATTAATCCTTAATATGCAACTTGGATTGTCATAACCATTTTCCTCTGATTAAAATACAATTCATTCACTCCTTTAATAAACATTTATTAAGCACTTATTGACGGCTTGTATTTAACAGCCTTCTCTACTATTGTTGAAATATTCATGATGTCATTTCATGGATTTAGAATTAGAATGCACCTCAGAGGTGATAATCCAGCATCCATTGATCCTATAGAAGAAAATTCCAAGGATCAGAGAATTTAAATGAATTTCCAAAGGTGACATACAGAATAAGGATTCAGATCCAAATTATCTTAGTAGTTTTCCTTCCTTTAAATTACATAGCATCCTTGCCTTACTAATGCAAAGAAACATGACATAGAATGAAGTCTCTGTGGAAGTCAAGTGCATCCATCTTTTTTCCTGTGGATAGTATTATTTCATCTATTCCCTCATGAATTTCAAGAATAAGGTCTTCCCAGTAAAACACATTCAAAAAGAACTTGAGCTCTTCAGGATGACTTCATTGACACATTATTCCAGTCCCAAGACAATCAAAAGGTTTTCTGATGACATAGAAAGTGCATGGTACTCCACTAGTGGTGAACTTAGTCTACTCTTCTAAAACAAGGAGACATCCATATGTACCTTCCCCACCAAGTGACTAACAAAACAAATATTAACAAATGAATAGAATGGTTTCCATCCCCTCAAAATCAGAATAATCCAGCCCAATGCTGGATTTCTTTCCAAAAGAGCTCACAAAATATAATCTCATTCTTTACTTGCTAGGAAATAAATTTCCTTAAAACTTTGGCTTCTTTTTTCAATACATAAGAAAATGAACCTTACTTAGCCCTTCAGTTAAAAGTTAAAAGTATTGAGACCAAAACAAAAAAAAAAATTAATGTCATATAAAAATGAGCAAATCTCAAAAAATGTATTTATTTTGAGGATTTAAAGCTAGAATGAATTTTGTATATTTTAATTCTTATAGAAAAACAACATTCTTACATCCAGGTTGCATTCATCACATATTCATGCTGTTTACAGTATCAAATGTTTAAACACTCATCAATTTCATTCATTAATATAATTAAGGCTATGGCACTTCAACTAAATTTCATGGAATTCTAATTAATAGAAACTAATGAGTTGGTAACTTGGGCCAAGGACACCATTAAGCTAAGCTAATGAAAGACCAACAAGATATAATCACCCTTTAAAATCAGGAAGTTTCAAGAAATCATTATTATTTTAAACCACATTGTTATGTAATTTTCTAAGCCAATGGCTTCCAAATCTTATGCAGCAATGGCCTTTTTAAAAATTATCACAATTACCCCACTTTTTATAAAATAACTATGCAAATAATTTTCTTATATTATATTTTATTCAAACAAAATAAAAGATTTAATATTTTATAATAAGAAGTATTAAAAATAAAATAAGTGCATGAACATATTTATTGATAAAATATTTTATGTTTGTACTTATAACTTGTAAAATAATGGCCATAATAATATCACTAATATTATCTTTTGTTTGTTTGTTTTTTTGTTTTTTTTAATTAATTTTATAATTATAACATTTTTTGACAGTACAGATGTGTAGATAGTTTTTTACACCATTATCCCTTGTACTCCTTCTATTCCGAATTTTTCCCCTCCTTCCCTCCACCCCCTCCCCCAAATGGCAGGCATTCCCATACATATTAAATATGTTATAGTATATCCTAGGTACAATAAATATATATATATATATATATATATATATATATATATATATATATATATATGTAGGACAGAATTTTGTTGTTGTTATTGTTGTTGCAAAGGAAGAATTGGATTCGGAAGGTAAAAATAACCTGGGGAGAAAAACAAAAAAAATGCTAACAGTTTACACTCATTTCCCAGTGTTCCTTCTCTGGGTATAGCTGATTCTGTCCATCATTGATCAATTGGAATTGGATTAACTCTTCTTTATGTTGAAGACATCCACTTCCATCAGAATGTATCCTCTATACATTGCATTTTGAAATGCAAAATGTATAATTTTGATTATATTAAATTACTAAGATTTTTGCACAAAAAAGCCAATGTAGCAAAGATTAAAGGGGAAGCAGAAAGCTGCGAAATTTACAGCCAATCTTTCTGATAAAGGCCTTACTTCCAAAAGATATGGAGAACTGAGTCGATTTTTTTAATTTATTATTTTTTTATTTTTTATTAATTTTATAATTATAATTTTTTGACAGTATGTATGCATGAATAATTTTTATAGCATTATCCCTTGTATTCATTTTTCCAAATTTTCCCCTCCCTCCCTCTACTCCCTCCCCTTGATGACAGGCAATCCCATATATTTTACATGTGTTATAGTATAACCTAGATACAATATATGTGTGTAAATCCCATTTTCTTGTTGCACGTTAAGTATCGGATTCCGAAGGTATAAGTAACCTGGGTAGATAGACAGTAGTGCTAACAATTTACATTCAATTCCCAGTGTTCCTTCTCTGGGTGTAGTTGTTTCTGTCCATTATTGACAGTGAGTTGGGATCTTCTTTATGTTGAAGATATCCACTTCCATCAGAATACATCTTCATACAATATTGTTGTTGAAGATATCACTAATATTATTAAAAGGCTTGCTTTTTAGTCATTTTCCTCAACATAGTATTGCTATGATGACGATTAATACTTATATGCTATCACATATATTGTATCTAGGTTATATTGTAACACATGTAAAATGTATGGGATTGCCTGTCATTGGGGGGAGGGAATGGAGGGAGGGGGGGATAATTTGGCAAAATGAATACAAGGGATAATATTATAAAAAATTAATTAATTAATTAAAAAAATACTTATGTGCTATGATGATGATATTGCTACTTATAATCATTTTTCAACCCGCTGAGAACAATATTTGGTCTTTATAACAACTCCAAAAGAAATCCCTGCTTCACACAAATAAGATATGATAAGTAACAATGAAATCTGTAACACTGCAATAAATTTTTCCATATTTTCTCTTAATAAATTTGTAAGTTTTTAAAATAAATTTTTTATAATTTGAAATATTATATATAATTCCTTACTCCTGATTAAACAATTGAATGTGAAGCAAGAATTTAATCCATTTTGCAAAAGGCACCACATATTAAACTAGACCTATGTTTAGTCCTGACATCAACTGAGTTCCATCATTGCAAAGTTTGAAATGCTCCTTTCATATATAATTTTTATTAGAAATTTTGTCAGTTATATTGAAATTTTCTGTCATCAATAGATCTGCAAAGTAACAAATTTTCCCTGACATCCCTCAACATGTCATATCTATATAATCAAATGAACATCTTTAACTGCATCTGGTGTTTCCATGTTCAATGAAACAGGTCTTTGGCCATATGGATAAATCACCCTCCTATCATATTATGCACAAATTAGTCCATTCAAATCTCTTTGATCTGAGCATTATCTTAACCATTACATCGACCATAGGTAGGACCAACATTTTTTCTTATGAAATGAAGCTATTTTTTTTTACATTTAGCAATTTTGTAAATAACCTTATATTGATAAAAACAATTATCTGGCACAGATTCTTTTTTAAATGTTGCTTTTGTTTATTAAATAAAAACATCTAACTTCCACTCAATAATTCTCATTTTGCCAATATATTCTGCATATACAGAATAATGTTTCAGTTTATTAAGTTTCATATAATCTCTAGCTAAAGCAGTTCTACCAAACACAGTATTTATTCCAATACATCAACAACTCTTATTAATCCCAATATAATGGAAGATTTTTTTTTTGATTTGGGCTTTTTACTTTATATTTCTATATTTTCACCACATAAACTCTCTTGTCTTTGTATCAAAGCTAGCTGCTCTGATAGATTTTTTCCTTCAAATTGGCAATATATTTCTCCAATAAAAAAGACTATTATTTGGCATAATTAATTGTTCATGGGATCACAAGGAGATTCAGGAAGTGGAATATAAATGAGACCCCAGAAATCATCTAGTGCGACCCTCTGATATCACAGATGAAATAACTGAGAGCCACAAAGGTTAAGTAACTTTCCTAAAATCCTACCATCAGTAAATCTCAAAAGTGGCATTTGAAACTAAAACCTCTAAGGCCTGAGTCAGGACTCTTTCTTCTATAAATAGTGTCAAACTCAAAAGGAAACACATCCCTGAAGGAAACATACTGACTTAGAAAAATGCAAATTTTACATTAACAATATGCTGAATTGTTTAAATTTATTTTTTTTTATCATTTTCCAATGCATCCCTTTATTTAAAGGGTTGGTAGTAAGACCTTTCTTTATACAGTCATCAAAGAAACTTAATATGGTCTTAGGGTTAAGCCAAGTTGTTTCAGGTGCCTTTTTTACCTACTCTCTTACATAGTTCACTTCTTCGGGTCAAATTTTCTCTCAGAATGCCTCAAAAACCAATTAATCTTCATCTGGAAATAAAATATTAGATTTAAAAGTGTGTACAGCAAATAGATAACCTTAAATAAAGCAAAAGAATTCCCAAGGATATGTAGTTCAATTAGTAAGGCAGCAATGAACCAAGGGAAAGAGAAGAAGGAAGGAATAATTTTAGTATCCCTGCTGTTGCATGTCATTGGTTCACTACTGGTATACATTTACCTTGTGTCTCTTTCCTTTCCATCAGGAGCAAGAGAAAGCAAGGACTTTCTCAGTCCCAAAAATTTTACATCTCACATGATCCTTCAGTACCTCCCTCCAACTAAGAAAAAACAATTTCCATAGGTAACCTTGCTAATAAGGGAGTGTAATAGTGTTTTTGTTTTGTTTTTCGTAAAAGCTTTATTCCAAATTCTGTCAACTAGAATTCTTAATTGACCCAATTATATAAGAATGACCATAAAGGCTCCTAGAACCTAAACTAATTTCTGAATCATAAAAGATTAAATTATTTTCACTATAGTTCTAATGATAATTGAACCTTGACATTAGAGTCAATAGACTTGAGTGTGAATATTGGTTTTAATACTGGCCATGAAATCCCAAGTTAATCAGAATATATTTATCAATCTCAGATTGCTTTCCTAAGTTTATTTGTGTATTTATTCATTCATTTAGCTAAACAAGTTTGGCAAGGAGCATGGGTTTGAACCTGTGATTTTATCAATAAAGGAGAGGAAATTTCTGCAAATAAAGATCAGCAATTGTCTGCAACATACAGTCTAGAGAATATCATGATGTCATAAATGTCACTAATACAGTTAGTAAAAGTTAGAGGTAGAATGTGAAACCAGCTAATCCCAATGGAAGAACCATTTTTTATCTATTCTTCCATATCATCTTTCTTCAACATAATACTTGTACCACCAACTAGCAAAGTGATTGTGAAAACAATATCCAAGTATATTATATGAATGCAAGCTATACTCAGTATTCAATTATATTACAATCTAGTAGATACTAAGTCAATATACTACAAATCTCAATTAATCAAAACAGTAGGTTAATCAGAAAATTCTGTTTTCCACTAGATTTAATAAAGAGAATTTCTTATGTCCTGGTGATGCTTTTTCTTATTGTGAATCCTCAACAGAGGGACAGTGGAAGACAGACAGACAGAGACACATACACACACACAGAGTGAGTGAGTGAGAGAGAGAGAGAGAGAGAGAGAGAGAGACAGAGAGAGAGAGACAGAGAGAGACAGAGAGAGACAGAGAGAGAGAGAGAGAGAGAGAGAGAGAGAGAGAGAGAGACAGAGAGAGAGACAGAGAGAGACAGCGCTACTACTCTGTGATTCAAGGACATCCATTTGTAAGGTAACTGGTTTGAAGTTAGTGGTGTCCATCCTATGGCCAAGATGCTGAATGAAGCTAACTGACCCAAGGAGGAATAAATCCCATGAATTTTGCCTTATTAGCACAATAATGAACCTCACAGAAACAATCTACTTTATGGGGCTGAGTTATAGTTCCACAAGACTAGATAGGTTCCAGCAGCCTGGTCTCATTTTATTTTAAAAGTCCCATGAGAACTTGAATTTCCAGATGTCCTTGCTTCCCAGTTTCCAGAGTTTAAGAGAGCCCTTGCATTGTTGGAGACAAACTTTTCTGTCAGAGTTTCCACACACAAAGAAGACTTCTCTTCCTGATTAATTCAGTTCTTTGTCACATCTGAACTCCCTGTTACTCCTGGCTGGTCCAATTTCAGACCCTCAGCTGAATGCTACCTTATGCCTCAAGACTTACAAGGGCTCCTAATTTACATAGATTAATATATTAAAATCAAATTTGCTTCAGATCTCACACTGAAACCATATTTTGGTGTGTAAGTAATATTGAGTTTTCAAAAGCTATCTTAATGGAACACAAATTCTTGAAGTTCATATTAATGGACTTTAAATCAACAAGAATTAATTAAGTGCCTGTGATATGCTAGGTGTGATGATAAGTATTGGAGATAGAAAGGCAAAACAATCCCATTTTGAGAAATTTGCACATACAGATAATTAAATCTGGAATTATATAAAATCTTAAAAAAAATTGGAGGGGTAAGAAAAACTTCTGAGAGAATCAAGAAAGAAGATCTTACATTTATAGCTAGAAGGATGTTTAGAGGTTGGATAGTCCAATCATCTCATTTAAAGATGGGGAACTTAGTAAACAACAGGCCCATGGTTGTATAGTTAGTAAATGTCAGAGGCAAACTACAAACCCCAGGCTTTCTGACTCTAAGTCAAGTAATCTAGCCATTGTACCATGGGAAGCCACCTCATGGGAAGGGGTAAGGGAATAAGCAGAAACTAAGGACCTACTATATACAAGGCATTTAACAAATATTATGTCATTTGATCCTCACAACACCCTGGGAGGCAGATGTTATTATCATCCTCATTTTATAGTAGAGGAACCTGGGATAGACAGAGTTAAATGACTTCTCCAGATTCACACAGCTAATAAATACAAGAAAGAAGATTTGAAATGAGGTCTTCCTGACTCAAGGCCCAATGCTCTATCTGCTAGCCACCTAAGTTGCCTCATGAAATAAATGAAATATACTTTAAAATAAATTATAATGATTACCTTTTCGTTTTAAGATCAGATATTAAATCATTTATTTGATATTTAAAAGTCTTCACAATTAAAAATAGATATAAAAATAAAAAGATATATGAGATATTGTTTCACACCCAGTAAATTGCAAAAAATGTTAAAAGATAGAAATACATAGGGGGAAAAAAAGGTACAATCGTATATTGTTAAACATTTGCATTGCACAAGGCATTGCACTTCAAAAAAAGTGATATTGAATGAGCTATAATTGAATAACCAATAGGCAAAGATGACACCATTATAGATATTTACAAATAAATTCTAAAATGTTCTTCAAGAGAAATTATTCTTAGCCATGAAAATTATTCTTAATAAATTAAAAAGAAAGCAATCTACTGTGTAAATTTTGAAATTATTTTTATTTTGTTAAACATTTTATTTACAAAAAAATTAAATTCTGAATTCTCTCATATTTCCCTATTTCTTGAGAAGGCAATTTGATATCAATTATACATGTGAAGTCATTCAAAACATATTTCCATATTACAAATGCTAACAAAAACACAAAGTTAAATTAAAAATCAAAGAAAAAGTTTTTTAAGTATATTTTAATCTACATTCAGGTTTATCAGTTCTCTTTCAGGAGATGGAGAAGATTGTTCATCATGGATCTTTTTGCAATGGCCTTAGATCATTGTTTTTCATAGTTCATCATCCTTGCAATATTGTTTTTACTATATACAGAAGTCTCCTGATTCTACTCACTTCATTCTGCATCAATTCATATAAATCTTCCCAGGTTTTCTGAAACCATCTTGCTCATCATTCTTTAAAACTCAATAGTATTCCATCATAATCATATACCACAACTTGTTCAGCCATTCCCAACTGATGAACATTTCCTGAATTTCCAATTTTTTGTGCAAAAGAACTATTATAAATATTTTTGTACAAGCAAACCCTCTTCCCTTTTCTTTGGTCATTAAAGAGAATGACAACAATGAAATAATATTTGTGGTATGCAATAAAAGCATTATTTAGGAGAAATTTTATGTCTCTAAATGAATACAACAGTAAAAGAGAAAAAAGAGCAGATTGATGAATTGAGAATACAACTAAAAATATAAAAATAAAAAGTGAAAAACTCCAGTTAACCATCATAATGAAAATCCTGAAAATCAAGAGTTTAATGAAACTAAAAGTGAGAAAAATCACGGTACCTATAAATAAAATTCCTGCATTTTTATATACTACCAAAAAAGCCTAGCCACAAGAGATAGAAAGAAAAATTAAATTTAAAATAATGGCAGATAAAATGTTTGTGGCAGCCCTTTTTGTAGTGGCTAGAAACTGGAAAATGAATGGATGCCCATCAATTGGAGAATGGTTGTGTAAATTATGGTATATGAAGGTTATGGAATATTATTGTTCTGTAAGAAATGACCAACAGGATGAACACAGAGAGGCTTGGAGAGACTTACATGAACTGATGCTTAGTGAAATGAGCAGAACCAGAATATCATTATACACTTCAATAACAATACTCTATGAGGATGTATTCTGATGGAAGTGGATATCTTCAACATAGAGAAGATTTAATTCAGTTCCAGTTGATCAATGATGGACAGAATCAGCTACACTAAGAGAAGGAACACTGGGAAATGAATGTAAACTGTTTGCACTATTGTCTTTCTTCCCAGGTTACTTTTACCTTCTGAATCCAATACTTCCTGTGCAACAAGAAATTCGGTTCTGCAAACACATTTAACATGTATGGGATTGCCTGTCGTCTAGGGGAGGGGATAGAGGGAAGGAGGGGAAAATTCGGAACAGAAGTGAGTACGAGGGATAATGTTGTAAAAAAAATTACCCATGCATATGTACTGTCAAAAATATATAATTATAAAATTAATTTTTAAAATTAAAATAAATTAAAATAATGGCAGATAATATAAAATATTTGGAGGTCTACCTGCCAAGACAAACTCAAGGATTATATGAATGCAATTAGAAAATGTTTTTTTCCCCACACAAATAAATCAGGGACAATAATCATTTGTCTCAGCTAATGTTAAAGCTGAAATAGATTTATTTAAAAAAGGAAAAAAGAACAAGAAAATTATACTATATATCAGGGATATTAATCTATATTGTATTAAACTACTTAAAATAACTAGGTAGCAGCATAAGGTTGGATATTGCTGTGGTGTAGGAAATGATGACTTGGTAGATTAGAAAAACATGGGAAAACCTGGATTATGAAGGATGATATTATCTACCTTCAAAGAAACAGAGGACAAAAAAGCACAGTATTACCTTATGTAACTGTGCTTGTTTGTTCATATTGATGTATGTGTGTGTGTGTGTTTGTGTGTGTGTGTGTGTGTGTGTATATGTATACGTGTATATATATATATGTGTGTGTGTATATATATATATACGTATACATATACATACATATATATATATACAAATATATGCACTAACATATATGTGTGTGTGCATATTTGCACTTAATTATAGCCTTTTGGGAGTAGGTGGGGGAAAGGGGGAAAAAGAATAAAATAAAAAGTGCACAACAGAGAACAGAAGAAAACCTACAATGAAGCAAAGAAAAGGTAAACAACTCTGAACATAATGTATAATATTTACTATACAGGGTCTTTTAAAATGGAAATTTATAATGTTATATTTTAAATCCTTCCTTATGTTTTGCTGTGCACATGGCTGTAGTGTTCTCTAAAATATAATGTTTCTCTGGGAGCAGGTTTCTTGGGGGCTTCTGGAGGCAGCCTTAGTTTCAGTTCAGTTCATTTATCACCTCAAATGCAACCAGGAGTTAAAGTCCAGATCATTTATTTTCTCCTTCGAAGTCATCTCTTTTCCTGGGCCTGGTTAGCTTTAATAGAGGCCTATCTCTCTCCTTGATTTCCAGAGCTCTCTCCAAATGTCTCCAGCCAGCAGGAAGGTGGAAGTTGGAATGACTCTTGACTCCTCCTCTCAGAGAGTGGACTTGTGGGTTTCTGTGGACTTGTGAATCTCCCCAATGTCAATTCTAGTTGTGAATCTCCTGGAAGTCCCCAGTCTATATATGCTCTCCAAAGGTGTGAACTCTAATAAGTACTAAGTACATAATCACTTAGCACCTTGTTTCAAGTTCTGGCCTATAACACTTGACAATGTTTTGTTTTTCTTTTTCTTTTTTACTTTTTTTTTTTTTCATTTTATATATAAATTTTCTCCTGGATCTAGGAGCTCTAAAATTTGGCTATAATATTCCTGGGAGTTTTCATTTTGGGATTTCCTTCAGGAAATGATTGGCAGATTCTTTCAATTTTGATTTTACCTTCTAGTTCTGGAATTTCAAGGCAGATTTCCTGACAATATCTTGAAAATTAATTTTAGCCTCTTTTATTGCGAATGGCTTTCAAGGAATCCATTAATTTTTAAATTACCTGTCCTGGATCCAATTTCCAGAGCACTTCCTTTTCCAATGAGATAGTTCCACACTGTCTTCTATTTTTTTTCATTTTTTGGGGGGAAAGGGGGTTGTTTTGTTTTTTTTATTATTCCTAAAGCTTCGTTAGCTTCCATATAATCAAATCGAATTATTAAAGAATTATTTTCTTCTTTGAGTACCTCCTTTTCCCAATTCTATATTTAAAGGAGTTGTTTTCTTCCATGGATTTTTTTTTCCTTTCGATCACTTCTAATTTTTAAGACATTCTTCTCCTTATTGTTTTTTCATACTTCCTTTAACCATTTTCTCTAGTCTATTTTTAAAGTATTTTTGTCTTCCACATTTTTGTATGTCCTTTTTCAAACTGATGACTTGTTTTTCATGGTTTTCTTGCATCATCCTTATTTCTCTTCCCAATTTTTCCTCTATCTCTTTTACTTGATTTTCAGAATGCTTTTTGTAATGACGGAGAAATTGAGGCAAGATAGAGATTAGAAAGTTTTTAATATTTTATTTGGATTTCTGAGAGGGAGAGATTATGCTGGGGGCATAAAGTCCCCAGAGCCGATGTCCAAAGCATCCAGCAATTAATGTGAGTTCTCAATGAACTCTCAAATCCACATTTGCAGAATTTATCTAATGAATAATATATATGCAGGTGGCTCATCAACAGGGGTAGATTGAGGCAAGGGTGGAGTCAGAGGACTGAGAATGGAACAGACTATCAATCTGGTTCTGACAGGATGGGGCGAGGTACTGGACATTCTGGTAAATTGGGATAAAGAAGAACAATGACAAAATGGGGGGTAGGACCATAAATTCTTGATTACTTAGGAGGAATTAGGATCCAAGAAGTCTGAACTCCCCCTTATTTTGAGTTTACACATTGATAATTTATAACCTTAGAGTAAGTATCCCTGAGTTATATCAGTCTTAATGAACCAGAGGTGGGGTTTCCAACTAAGGAGATTGAGGCAGAACAATTCAGGGAAACTGAGAACAATTTAGGGAAACTTAGGACAATAAAAGGGAACTGTGGCACACTTTTTTGAGCTCTCCCAATGCCTAAGACCAAATCATATTTTTTTCTGAGGTTTTGGATGTAGGAGCTATGACTTTTTTATCTTCTGAGTGTGTATGTTTTTGTTAGGATTCTTACGAGATGCTAAGTCACTGGAATGGATAGAGACAATAATTATCTAATTTAGCATGGTTAAGTATGATTGATTTGATCCTATAAGAAGATGTTATGGGCCAGAACTTGAGACAAAGTAATATACTTAGTTCACACCTTTAAAGGAGTTCATGCCTTTAAAGGAGTTCACTCATTGGTTCACACATTAGATTTCACACCTTTAGAGAGCATATAAAAGGACAAGCTCACTCATGGACTTCTAGGAGATTTGCAACTAGGATTGACTTCCGGGAGATTCACAAGCCCACTCTCTGGAGATTCAGAGTGAAGATGCATTTCCAACTTCCACCTTTGTGTTGACTGGAGACATTGGGAGGACAAGAGGCAGAAGCTGGAAGAGACAAAAGGACTAGCAGCAAGAGCTCTTGGAAACCAAGGAGAGAGGAAGCCCTCCAGAAAACTAGCTGAGTCCCAAGTGAATTGGAAGAGACAATAAAGGAGTTAGACTTTAACTCCTGGCTATATTTTGGGATTATTGAAACTGAAACTAAGGCTGTCTCCAGAAGCTCCCCAAGAAACCTGCTCCAAGAGAACGATTACAATTTAGAGAAGAGAACATTACATGTTTTGACCTTCTTTGTCGCCACAGTAACTTTCTATGGTCAGAAACTTTTTCTGTTGTTTACCCATTTCCTCAGCTTATTTCCTAACTTTCAAAGTTGGCTTCTCCTTCCAAGATGGAGGTTACATTGTACCAAGTTTCTAGTATTTTGTGCAGCTATTTTCAGAGATATTTATAGGGAACTGTAACTTTTCACTTCTGTTAAAGTGGTATGATTTAAGGAAAGGTGTTTACTATTCTTCTGACCTGTACTCTGGTCTGTGAATGAACATAAGCACTCTTTTCTTTCCTAAAACCGTAAGGGGGATCCCTGCTCCATTACAGCTGCAAGCTCTTCTGTGCTAATGCTACCCTTTGTTCTGGGACTACCACCCAGAACTATGACTTTGATCCTAGAAAAAGCAAGCAATAGAGTCCTGCCTCATTGTTAGCAAAGAGACCCCCATAATCTCCTATTGACCAGTTTTTCAACTTCCTTACATATCTGTTAGCTGAGAACCCTGAAAGCCACCACTATCACTGCTAATTCAGTGGCTTGCAAGCCTGCTGGGGTGGGGACTATGCTGGACTGAACTTTGCTCTCAGCCTGGTGCAACAGACCTTTCCTACCAACCTTCTGAATTATCTTGGGCTGGAAAATTGTTTTACTTCATCTTTTTGTGGGTTCTGCTGTTCTAGAATTTGTTTAATTATTTAAAGATATTTGGAGGAGATTGGAGAAAGATCAGGTGAGTTCCAGCTTTTACTCTGCCATCTTAGCTCCACTTTCCTTTTATATGATTTCTTTAGTAATCTCATCAGCTCTCATAGATTCAATTATCATTTCCATACTTGAGATTCTCACTAGTTATATTATACTAACCTCTCTCTAGACTTCAAATCTTACATGTCCCCTCAGGCTCCTTTATACTCACATGAACATAGCTTCTTGATTCAATGCATCTATAACTCATCAGTTAAATTGGTCTCTATGCATTAGAATCTCTAGTTTGCTCTGTTTATTACTCATATTTTATGCATTCATTTATGGACATATGAGGCCCTGAGCTTTATTGCTGACTTTTTGTTCTCTGATATAATCTCCCATGAATTATTGGTCTTTTCTTCTACTATTCTTGTCTTGTGTTATTGCTACTAGTCTCTATGGTATCAGCCTTGTTTGATCTCTATGATGTAGGAGATAAACAGGAGGGTCCTGACCCCCAGGCATGCCTTAGAAATAGTTTTATTAAGTAAATCTCTTTTCTCAGTCTGTTTGCCTTTTGACTTTCTTACAATATTCCAGAATATGAAAAAAAAAAAAAGATGAGTTAGTGAAAATTTGGATATTTGCACATTTCCCATCATTTCTATTCTGCTTAATTGTGGTTTCCTTGTATTAAAAGATGCCTAAATGGCCTGTTATTAAATCACAGACACTTAGAGCTAAAAGAAGCCTAGATTATCATTTGGTCCAATATCCATGGTTTTGTTGGTATAGAAACTAAGGTCCAGGAAACTACTACAATTTAAGCCAGTCTTTTAGCTAGTAAGAGAAGCCAGAATTAGAATTCAGTCTCCCAGTTCCCAGGACAGAGGAGCTCTTATCACTTTATTTGTTCCTACACCATAAGATATAGAGTGAATGGCAATGAAATATGGAACTGTAATCAATCCTGTAATATATATTTATTGTGTTTTTGAAAAGTAAATTATGCATTTGAGGAATTTAAAAAACATGGATCATTGATCTGTTAGACCTTAACAACTTCCTCCAAACCATTAGCATCTATTATGCAAATCCACATTTGCAGAATTTATCTAATGAATAATTAACCAGCCAATAGGTGTAGAAGCTGAAATGATCTCATACGTTCTATGTCCAGATTTGTTTAGCTTTAGGAAAAGAAGCTAATATACACTAATTTGAAAGCTGAATACTCAGCATAAGTATTGTTTTGTTCTGGGTTTTTTATTTTTATTTTAATATATTCAGAACTCTCCATTTGGCTGAGACAATTCAATGAAATTGATGGATTTTTTTATAATGTGAACAACCAAAGGCAGAATATCTAATATATCTGCAATGCTATTGAAAAATGCATGACTTGCAAAGTTAAAAAAAGAATAGGGCTGATTCTTTTAAGATGCTCTTAGAGTTTCACAACAAATGTTACAAATGAAAATGAAAATGCCTTTAAAATTGCCTAATTTCACCAATCAACTGAAAGTTCAATTTTGAATGAAATGAATATGTATGCTTATCTTTCAGAAGGAGCTATAACTTGCATAATAACTGTAGGTAGTGGTACAGCATGACTGAAGGGATTTACTTTTCAATCTATTTGTGTCCTATGATTAAGTTATCTGACTACACATTGGGTCATTTTAAAAGTTATTAATTGGTACTATCAGCAATTTCCATTCTTTATTGCATGAAAAACAATTAAAGGACATACATAATGAATCATTGAAAGATTGTTAAAGGTGTGGGAGGATTTCTTATCATCGTGACTTCAATAAGATTGCTTTTACTCTAGTAAAAATACAAGAGGAAAAACACTAGGATTTTAATGAGCATTCCTCTATATTTAGGGTCTTATGTGACTGACAGATAGATGTCATATTCAAGACCATAGTATGCGTGTGCTAAGTGCTCAAAAATATTTGACAAATGTAAAAAAAAAATGATTCTACCATTTTTTCAGAACTGCTAAGCAGATAAGTCAAAACAATTGATCTTAAAGGTTCCTATAAATATAGCCTCGCTGATGATTCTTTTTGGTAGATTCATGAGACTGTTCTTCTTGACTTGAAATTGGTAAATTTTAAATATGACAGCATGGTGAATGGTAATTAATGAACAAAAAAGATTTATTAAGCATTTACCCTGTTCCAAACATTGTGCTAAACACCAAAGAGACAAATACAAAAGTAGACAGCCCCTGTTCTAAGAGGTATTTTAAGGGAAGACAAAAAATGGAGATGAAAGCCAAGGAAAATAGCCTTGATCTGGGGACTCACATTCCACAATGAAAGTGAATTGATCCATTATAAAGCCATTAAAAGTAAACACCTTCAGTCATGCTGTACCAACACCTAATGTTATTATGTATGTCACAGTTCCTTCTGAAACACAAACATACATATTCATTTCATCTGCTTGATCCATTACAGATCCATAATATACCTTTTCCACAAGCAAGAGTAATATTGATTTGATTACTTTGCCTAAAGCAAAAGATATAAGGGGACAAGGGACATATAAATGGGAAGTACTAACAAGATGGTTAGAGCAGAAAGCTGGGTTGGATTTGAATCATATTCTGATCTGGGATTGGTTAGATATAATGGCATAAATGAGTTGGTACTCATTTCCTCAAAAGTGAAGGTAGCTAGGAAGACCTACCATCTATAAGGGAACTACTTAAATAAGTTAAGCCATTTCAATTCCTTTTCTTCCAGTGAGATGAAGAATCATTGGGTCTTACTCTCCACCCCACCATTATATCCCAGAGACTCTTGGATAGTGTCATCTGATCTACTGATTCAACCGAAGGACCTTCAACATTGCCAACAGCCCTGCCGTTGTGCCTTTAGGACCTCTGGACTTTCCTATATGCCTTATAACTGAAGTTTCTTTTCTGTATTGTCTCTCCCAATCAAGGTGTAAGCATTACTTTGAGATTATCTTGCTTTTTCAATGTGCCTCTAGTGCTGAGCACAGTTCTTGGCACACAATAAGAATTTAATAAATATGTTTACATTAATTTCATTCAGGTGGGAAGAAGCAAAACAGCAGTACTGCCAATGCAAGATGACCAAGGTGGGCAACTAAATAATGTAGTGGAAACAATAGGTGACTGGAATTTAGGAAACTCAGGTCCTATTCCTGATGCAATCACTATGATTGTAAACAAGGTTCTTTGCCTCCCTGGGTCCTCTGTTGCCTCATCTGTAAAATTAGAGGATGAATATATTGGGATTTTTGCTACAACCTTAAAACAAAAAACATTTCTTTTTGCTATATATTTATTATGCACCTACTATATGCTATTGTACTATCCTTAATGGTGAGAGATAAATACAACCTGCTTCCAGGAGATATATCTACCTCAGATATAGATATGAATGATTCAGTTTAATCCATTTAGAGAAGTCTTAGTGTGGGTACCATTCAAGTAATGCAGGTACCATGCATATGATGTTGTAAAATCATAGATTCATAGGTTTAGAGGTGAAAAGGATCTGAAGTTCAATGAGGCCTTAATTTTATAGATAAAGAGATTAAATGACTTACCCAGGTTCACATAGCTAATAAGAATCTGACGAATCTGAAGCAGGAAGAATTAAATCTTCCTTTCTCCAAACGCAAAGCTCTGCCCATTATACCATGCTGCTTCTTCAGGAAATTGACCACAACACATGTATATCACATACATTATCTTTTTAATAGATGGGGAAAGCAAGGTTCGGTCTTCAGACCTAAATTTTAATAATGCAAAGAAATCCCCAATGAAGAAAGTCACTGTACTGATGCAAATTGGCAAAGGTATTCAATTCGTAATTTTTGAGAGCTGAGAGGGTACTGAAAGATCACATTATTTGCCCAAGATCACAATTTCATATGTGTCAGAGGTGGAGCTTAAACTCAGGTCTTCCTGCTTCTAAAATAAATTCTTAATGCAGTATGTCACTCTAATTCATATAAATGCAATATATAGTGTTTGTGAAAAAGAATCATTTCCCTTTTAAAAAGTTTTTTTTCAACTTGCATCCAATCACAAAGTTGCATCTTTTGTTTGGAAAAATAATTTGCCTTGTGTGATAATAAATATATGGTTGAGAGTTCTTCCATGAAGTACACAAGAATTATAAATTTATCTGAAATAGTAGAAATCCAAATGAATGTATCTTGACATGAATACACATTAGTAAGAATAAAAAGGATGCCCAGATCCTGGATTTCTTGGCTTGCCTAGTTAACCCACTAAATTCAGCAATATGTCAAAATATTCCACATGACAGTTAGGACTAAAACACAACCTAAGGATCAAATGAAAATACTCTCTGTCTTCATTATGAGCATTGGCAGCTGCTAAAAGAAGCTCATTTCTTCTCAGGGGAAATGGCTAAAAAACATATAGGACACACTACAGCTTTCTCAGTAGTGCTGCCATATTGGAGGGAAGATTCTCAAAAGCAATGAGTGAAGTTGGGTACTTGATTTTCATCATCAACAGTGAGAATGCGGAACTCAAAGCGTAAAAATGAGACTCCCTACAAAGACATCTTCCACCTCTGAGGTGTGCTGGGTCTTCTTCTGAAGTTTCTCTAATCTTGTTTGATGTTCTTGTCTCTTCTGATCCTGAAGTTGAGAGCTCAGTGGAGATAGGAGGATAAATGGTTACAGAGAGAAAGGAGGCACTTGATGTTATTTCCTCTCACTTTGCCTTCCCTTTTTCCTTTACTCTTGAGTTAGAAGGTCGGAGAAAAGCAGACAATAAGAGGACAGTCACTATTTCAATCTGGCTAAAAGAAAGCGAATTTAAGGCTTGAACTGTGTAATGGAGGAATATCTACTTCCCATGCAATACTTGGGATCACCAAAAGAGAGATTCATTCTGAATTCTTTAGGTCCATGTCCTGAAGGAGAACCTTTCTGAGACATTTCAGCCAAAGTTCAGAATGTAAACTGTCCTCATACATAGCACCATCAATCCAGTGCTGAAGGAAACATCCATGTAATTCTATTCAAACTCAGTGGAATTACAATATTTTGTTTTTTCATTCAAGCCAGAAGAACAAGCCTTGTTAAGACCATAAAGAAACATTAAAGCATAGGGGAGAGAAGGCACATCTTAGAGTCAGGACAAGCTTGATTCAAGTTGCATCATACATATAAGGGCTATGTGACCTGGTCAAGACTAAGTGTCCCCCAAACAACTTTCTAAAATTGCAAGTTCAGAAATCTACATTGATAGGAGGGAATTTGCAATATTAATGGAATCACAGACCTATTCTGAAAATGAACAAAGCTAATTCTAATATTTTTTTCTTTCCCTAAAGTCACTTACTGACTCTTATTATTGATTCACATATACATATGAATTATTCTTAAACTAATTTTTTTCAGGTGTTCCTACGGAGATTGATTGGGTATAATGACTGGATAAAACTCTGTGAAGTTGCTCTGGAGTTAAACCCCATGTAGTCACTATGGAGAATAGAACTAGACTTAGGTATGCTTTCAAACTCCTCCAATCATCAGCTTCCATATAGTCCTGAATAGTTTACTGGCGTAAACTGGTGTAAAACCAGAGTCAGAACATGAATCAGCTATTTTCAGTATAGAATGTGTTCACTTATAAAACTATTCATTTGACTCTTAAGAGAGCTTTTCCCTCTGAGTAAAACTCTGTAACTTCTTATAATCACGATGAGAGTAGTAGAAAGGAAGAAGAAAATTATAAATGCAAATGTTAATTGCCTCTAGATTTTTCCCCCTACCCCAATCTGATTAAATCCTTTAGGGAATGACTTCTATGGGTCCAAAATTTCCTGTGAGTTCATTCTCCTGAGTCCCCGCTGATGCTTTTACCTTTACTCTAGCCAGTCAGGGATTATAAGTATATAAATTTTATGGCAGAAATATTTGTTGAAATAGTAAGAACAGCAGCAATGAAAACATCTCCATAACCTAGGGTATATTCTCTCCCATAAATACCCATAAAGTCAGAATGAGGAGAGGGCATACATAGAGCACATTAGTAGAGAGCCATACACATGAACAAGAACACCATAGCATCTGTTGTTTGTCACTTGGTGATATTCTCATGATGTTTTCCCTAGGTATAGTATGTCTGCTGAGCAGATTGCCCAATCAAATTAATCTTCATCAGTTTATCAATCTCTCTCTCTCTCTCTGTCTGTCTCTATGTGCCTCTTTATTTCTCTTCTCTCTTCCCCCTCCTTCCCCCTCCTCCCCCCTCCTCCCCCCTCCCCCCCTCTCTCTCTCTCTCTCTCTGTGTGTCTGTCTCTCTCTCTCTGTGTGTCTGTCTCTCTCTCTCTGTGTGTCTGTCTCTCTCTCTCTGTGTGTCTGTCTCTCTCTCTCTCTCTGTGTCTGTCTCTCTCTCTCTCTCTGTGTCTGTCACTCTCTCTCTGTGTCTGTCACTCTCTCTCTGTGTCTGTCACTCTCTCTCTGTGTCTGTCACTCTCTCTCTGTCTGTCTCTCTGTCTCTGTCTGTCTCTCTGTCTCTGTCTGTCTCTCTGTCTCTGTCTGTCTCTCTGTCTCTCTGTCTGTCTGTCTCTCTGTCTCTCTGTCTCTCTGTCTCTCTGTCTCTCTGTCTCTCTGTCTGTCTGTCTCTCTGTCTGTCTGTCTCTCTGTCTGTCTGTCTCTCTGTCTGTCTGTCTCTCTGTCTGTCTCTCTGTCTGTCTCTCTCTGTCTCTCTCTCTGTCTCTCTCTCTGTCTCTCTCTCTGTCTCTCTCTCTGTCTCTCTCTCTGTCTCTCTCTCTGTCTCTCTCTCTGTCTCTCTCTCTGTCTCTCTCTCTGTCTCTCTCTCTCTCTCTCTCTCTCTCTCTCTCTCCTTCTCTTTCATCTCATCACCAGTAATTAGACTGGTTTATCCTTCATCAAGCCAATGGTTAGCTACTTTATAATTCTATTAGTTTACTTGAGGAATTTCTTCACCTAAATGAAAAAAGAAGGTAAAGAACTTCTTTACATATATTTTACAAGCTACAAATGGGACATTTCTTTCTAATATTCAGTAAGTCAACCCAGTGGCTGCTAAATTGAATTTTGCTCCATGCTCTTATGGGTATGGATCCCTGATTAGCTATAAACCATGGCTATGACCATATTCTATGGTCATATGGCTATCCTATGGCTAGCCATATACTATAATGATGTAATCCCAGTGGCTATACATTCCTCAAAGGTGTTGTTGATTGTTTTAAAAGACTTCAAAATTTAGCACTATTAAGGTATCATTAGATACTCTCTTTGTCTGTGATCAGCTCAGTTACTTGGATATGAACAAAATTCTTACCCTTTCATCAGTGTTCATCTTTCCCTAGATCTCATCGTTTTTTTTAAGTTACCCTAGAGATACGTCCCAATAATT
The DNA here is from genome assembly GCF_048593235.1 of Sminthopsis crassicaudata. Classification (NCBI taxonomy): domain Eukaryota; kingdom Metazoa; phylum Chordata; class Mammalia; order Dasyuromorphia; family Dasyuridae; genus Sminthopsis; species Sminthopsis crassicaudata. The sequence goes on along the minus strand of NC_133619.1, from coordinate 119,752,831 downwards.
AAATACGATTTTCCCCATCTACTCTGTGTCAGTGTCTGGAACATTCATTAGTTATCATTAGAGATATTCTCTTATTTCATATGTGAGACATGGGCATAACGGATTCAACGTTATGGACACTGAATGATTAAAACAATTCAGCAGAGTCATCTTACTGCAAGGAATTTCTTTGTGAATTTCTGCCCAACGGATGGACAGTGAGTTTGAATCATTCCTTTCTTATATAGGAAGATGCTAGCAATATCCCTTCTTGGATGGATTATACTATTAATTCTGTGAGTGTATTCTATGATTTTTTGTGTCTAGACCTACTTTCAGGGTAGGAATAAAGAGTGGGGGGAGTGGAAAAAGAGAGAAAGACAGATAGACAGAGACAGAGAGAGGAAGAAAGAAGGACAGAGGGAACATCCTCATCGTTTTCTTTACATTGCTATTATCAGAGAAGTGGGTATAAAAACTGGCTCCAGGGGAATAACTATATGCTCGACAAAATCACAGTTGATGTGTGACTAACAGCTCCATTTCTGTTGACACTTATTTTCATAATAAGAATGACCCAGGCTCAACTTAACTATGATACCATTTCACCCAGGGAAATTTCGTGCCTTTTTCACTCATCACCCCACATAACATATCTACTATATTTCCCTTTCCCCTCCCTCTATGAAAGAAACCATTAACTTCAAAGAGAATCTCACAAGCTAGTCCCTAGGCATTTGATAGGCACTACTAGAAATAAAACACTCCCAGGTGGTAAGGATGCTACCATATTTAACCAACTAAAACAGTGTCTTAAGAAATGGTTCCCTTGTGGCAGAAAGAGCTATTTCAGCTTCCTTCAGTGACTAATGTGCTTCTATAGAATCTGGCTCATGTAAAACTGAATGATTAAAACAATTCAGCAGAGTCATCTTACTGCAAGGAATTTCTTTGTGATTTTCTGCCCAAAGCCATGCATGTCCCTATGGATAAGCCACACAGCCTAAACTGTGAGCATAAAATCTGGCCAAAAAAAATCTATATTTTTGAAAAGAGAAGTATAGATCTTATTCAGTAGCAGGGAAAGGGAAGGTACAATCTGATTTTCTAGTCAGAAGTCTTAGGTTTGCATCTTTTACAACTTATCTCTCATATTTTATCAACCACAAAGTCTTTTGCCTTGTCTCCTTTCTTTCTACTTGCATTACCAACAATCTAATCCAGACCTTCTCTGTCTTCCTTTGGCTTTAGCATTAAACTCTTCAAATTAAGGGTTTAGCAGTACACTTAAGATTGAGGATTTAGTAGTATACTCTTAAAATTGAGGCTTTAGAAGTACACTCTTAAAATTGATCACCTTGTCACTAATCTCTCATCCATTTCATCCTAGATACTGGTGCCATTTTAATCTTGCCAATTCAAGTTTAGGGTTTTGTTCCCTCCATAGGAAATGTCTGGCTTACATTGCCAGTAAGAGCACTTATCAAACAGCTCAAAGCATCAATAAATTCAAAAAAGGAAATTATATTGGAGATTTCAGAATTATATAACAGGAAAAGTGGTAGCCTTCCAGAGGCCTAGCTGAAGTAGTTTGTCTAACTAAAATGTTGTTGTAACCTACTGAATGATATTTCAAACCTGAACTGCCAATTCAAGTTCCATTCTGAATTAAGGAATGTACCTCTAGGACTGCATCTGAACCCTACTCCATTTCTTTTTTAACAGATCTCTGCCTCTTCTGTTTTAAAATCAACCATTTTATCATATTTGGCATAGAACAGAAAAATATGAAGATTGTCATTATTTAGTTGACTCACTTTTCCACATTCTCACTGAGATTCTTTCTTTCTACATTTCTCAAAAGGAATATTCTCACATTATATGTCATAGTACATTTACTAACTAATTTTCTGATGCCCTGATCTCAGCTATGCTAGAAATATCTGAAATCTCCATTTCAATTGGTTATAGCCATTGCTTCTAAAATCTGAGTTGACAACTTCACTTTGGTCAAGGAACAAACACATCCAGAGTTTGTGTGCAGGGGACTCACAAGCATAGCTGCAATGTCACAGTCAAGGAGAAGAAGAGGAGAAGGAATTGTCTGACTTTGTGGCACCAACTCTGTTCAGAACTTCATTCAGTTCCACAGGAACCCTAGAATCCAATAATCACCAAAGGATGTTTCCAGGGTTCAAGATTTCTCCTCTCTTTTCCCCACAGGAAGGCACTCCATATGAGTTCCATTAATCTTCACTTTTGGTCATATCATTCAGTTCTTACAAAATCCTCAACCTGTCTTCTGAGTAAATTCCAAGTTACTTAGTCTGGTATTCAATCAATCAATCAATCAACATTTATTAAGCACTACTCACTATGTACCAGGCAGACTGCTAGGTAATTCAGTAGTTAGAGTGCTGGGCCTGGAGTCAGAAAGACTCATTTTTCTGAGTTCAGATCTAACCTCAGATACTAACTATATGATTCTGGGAAATCTTCATGCCGTTTGCCTCAGTTTCTTCATCTGCAAAATTATCTGGAGAAGAAAATGGCAAACTATTGTATCTTTGTCAAGAAAATTCCAAATGTCACAAAGAGCTAGACACAACTGACAATGACTGAACAACAACATATACCTGTGTTAAGAGGTACGGAAACTAGGAATACAAAAAGAAGCAAAAGATAGTTCCTACCTTCAAGAAGTTTATAATCTAGTGGCTTCCCATTCATTATTTATTATCAAGCTTCATATTGACCTTCATAGCTGACCATAGAATCATAGAATGCAACAGTTCTCAGGCAAACCAAGCTACTTAGTATTTTACAAACATATCCCACTGCTTCCCACTTATGTGCCTGAGCCTCATACAAAGATTCTTCCATCTACCTAGGATGAAGCCTTCCTTTCCCCTCTACTAATTAATTGAAATCTCATATTTCCTTCAAGGCTTAGCTCAGATATCACCTTCTCCATCTGCCATCCTCCCAGCAAAAAGAGGTACATTCATTCCTCTGAATTTTCATATTTTGCATTTCTCTTGTGCCATTGTCACATTTTTCTTTAAACTCTAAATATTTGTGCATACTTCTTGTACTATGATTAGACTGTGCTTCTGCATGTCAGGGAATAGACCTTATTTCAGGCGTTCATTCCCTGCATTTATAAAAAGGGCTCATGCACATGCAGGAGTGTGCTAGATGCAGCTGATAACTGGAGAGAATCAACTGTTAAGCTTGCAGAGTAAACACTCAAACCTAAGGAATCAGCAAAAACTATCAGCATTTGATTTAGGATTCTGTTGATTGTCTAATTTTAAGAAATTCGTGGAGAAAATGTGAAAAAATAGATTAAATTTAAAGTTTGTTCTGAATACATTTTCCCAGAGAGCTGATAGTTAAATATTTAACATCACAGATATATAAGTGCTCAATTAATGCTTATTTTTTTAATTGTTAAAAAATGAAAACAAAAACATTTCTTCTAAGAAGGATGGGCAAATAACAAATAGTATGTGAGAGTACACAAGGAATTTGGGGAAAGTTCTAAAGAAGCCTCTCTCCTATATCACCTTTCTGATACTAAAAATAGTTTCATTTGAGCTGAATATGAGCATTGAAATGTGCTCACTGAAACTGAGAAGGGACATAAAGAAATAGGAATATCTTTTTAAAATCCATCTGCAATCAATAGAATATAATCTAAGTCCTAGGTACAAATGGAACAATCAGATTTGGAGGAAATGAAGAGAGAAAGGGGAGAGAAAAAAGAAAAAGGAGAAGAAACAGAGGAGGAGAAGGAGGAAGAAGAAGACAGGAGAGAGAATAGAGAGAAAGTAGGAGGAAGAAGAAAAAGAAGGAGGGTACGTAAATGATAAAAAGTAGAGGAGGGAAATGAGAAAGGAGGAAATAGTAAACCAGAGATGGGAGAAGAGAAATGAGAAAAGACAGCAGTGGGGGGGGGAAGGGGGAGAGAAGAAAAGGGAAAAGGGGAGAGAGAAGAGAAAAGAGGAAGAAAGCAGGGGAAAAGAGAGAAAAAGAGTGAAAGAAATTATTTTTGGAAAGCCCAAGCATTCAATAATAATAATTGTAAAGTCCAAGTTAACTACTAGTAGTACTTACTACTATTATTGAATTTAACAATTGGAAGCATAGCCAAATATAGTATTTGCACTTGAAGTGTTAAAATATTTTCTGACAACGGTTTTGTCAACATTCTTCTTTGTAAAGATATTAAAGAAAGAAAATAAATGGGAAGTGACACCATCATACTGATCAAGCAAGTCACTGAAAGATCAGAGACTTAAATTTATGAATTCAAATCTTGCCTAATTTGGGGGGCTATTGCTAAGCATACTTTTTAAATTTTTCTGATATGTTGGTTGAGCTTTGGCTCTGGGTCAAAACCTTTTCACATTTTCTTTAGCAAAAGTTCTATTTTATCTTTGATTTCTGTCCATCTACTCTTGCATCATATGATCAGCTTTAGGGGGAGGGAATTTCTGGATTGTTTTTTTTTTCTTTTTTCAAACTACTGTATAATCATTTTTCCTTTGTTGTACTGATTCTGCTGCTGTGGCTATAAAGTTTGAGTGAAGTTCTGTTGATCTCACAAAATAATACTTGGCTTCTCTCAATCTACAATCCACTGCACGTTTATCATGATGAATTATGTCATCTCTAATATTTTCAGAGTTTTGGAGAGCATTCAGAAGTCTTCTGAGGACCAATAAACCCTTTCCTTTGCTTTTTGTTTTTGATTATCCTACTTGAACTTGCTGGGTTTTCTTTTTTTTTCTTTTAGGAATGTCATAATCTTCAACTCTTTTAATGAGAATTCTTTAACTCTTTTAATGAGAATTCTTTCCCTCTTTCCTTTTCCCCTTCCTCTTTCTTTTATCATCTCCTCACTTCCTTCTTTTTCTTCCCCCTCTCCTTCTCCCTTTTGCCTCCCTCTTCCTCCTTTTCTTCTTTTTCTTCTCTATTATGTTTTTTTCTCCTCTCCTTTCTCTTTCCCTTTCCCCAAAATCTTACTGGGCTTATGAAATTAATGAAAATTAAATTAATTGTGAGCATTTTCATCATTGTCCCCCTACTTAAATGTTGTCTCTATACTTCTTCCTCTTGACAAAGCTATTAGCATTTATCTTACAGGGATTCTTTCCTGCATTTCCCCTAGAATTTCCCCCATGATTTGAAATTATCATTTGTAATGCACATCCTATTCTTTACAACCAGGCTATTCAAAGGCTTTCATCTTTTGACAAGTATAAATTATATATCTTCTAAATTCCAAAACTATAGCTACAAGGTACGATGGAAAGATTGCTGACTTCGAAGCCAAAGGCCTCAAGTTCAAATCCTCTCTCATTGATTACAAATTATGGACAACTTCTTAGATATCATCGTGCCTCAGGTTTTTTTTAAATTATATATATATATATATATATATATATATATATATATATACACACACATATATATGCATACATACATATGTATATATATATACATATGTATATATATATGTGTATATATACATACATACATACATATATATGTATATATATACACATATATATGTGTGTGTGTATATATATATATATATATATATATATACACATATATATATATAATGAGGGAGTTAGATTTTATAGCCTCTTGAAGTTTAAGGTTCCTTCTAGTCCTAAATTTATGATTCCATCATCCTGGTTCAGAAAACAAACTAGGCAGACCCTTCTAGCTCTCTATTATATTCAGTTTCTTTAATACGCATGAGAGTTAAAAGATTGAAGTTGTCTGACCTGACCTCACTCAGCTCCCCTCCATTAACTTTACCCTCTATAAATAAGCCCAAAATGAAAAAAGACAAGACTAGATGATATCTAAAGTGAATTACGGATCATTTGACCAACAATTTAGCAGACTAGACATATTATTCAGTCTTCATTAACTTCCTAAAACTCTGCAAAAAAAAAAAAAAAAGATCAATTTTGTGCCAGAGGAAAAACAGACACCAAAATACTAAGGTACATAACTTGAACTATAGACTTGTGCTCTTAGAGCCACTCTAATTTTTTCCTACTGTTTCTTCAGGCTTTGTTGACATATTTTGTTCCAGTCTGCATCTTGTCAATATGAAGCAAAAAGCAGAACTCAACGCTGCCCATAGCCCTTGAAGAAGTGGTAGCATGTTTTACCTAAGACAAAGTAGCATTCTGCCCAATTCAGATCATCAAGATTCAATGAGAAAATTAAAGAACAGAGAAAACTGAGGCAGGATTATTAGTGTGCCTGTATGTAAGGTTGCATCATACCTGATAGAAAAAGGGCTGTGCCAGGTCTAAAAAAAAAAAAAAAAAAAAAAAAAAAAAAGTATTAACTCCCATTTCAAACCAGTATTGTATCCCACCACCCTATCCTTCAGGAAAAAGGTCTGTAAAAAGTTAGTTCCCCAGCAATGGAAGAAGCTGAGAGTGCGTGAGGTCCAGTTCAGAAAATGAAGTTGGACAATATGGAGAATAAAGCTAAAAGGTCTTTAAAATTCAATAAGCATGATTTGTCAATCCCCTCAAGCTAGGAAGAGCTTATAAATCTAGGACAAAGCTATAGTGTCTGTTAGGTGAAAGGGACTTCAGAAGCATTCTAGTTGTACTCTTATCTGAACAAAGGCCCCTTTACAGCATATACAGCTAGGTAGAATAGTACATAGAGTACCAGAACCTGAGTTCAAATTTAGCCTCAGACACTTACTAGCTTTGTAACTTTTGGTAACACACTTTTAGGCTGTTAGCCTAATGGGAAACTACTCCAGTATCTTTGCCAAGAAAAATCCCAAAAGAGTGCACAAAGAGTCAATACAATTGAATAACTGAACAGCAATTAACACAGCATATGCAATAAATGGGCAGTTGGCACTTGTTTAGCCTCCCATGAAGGAAAAATCATTAGATGAATATGTAAATGGATAGATTCATAGAGCATTTATCAAATACTTTCTATATAACTAGCACTATGCTAATTGCTAAAGATAAAAAGCAAGCAAGATAGTCCCTATCCTCAAGGAGCTTGCATTATGGGTAGGACTAAATACCCATAATGAAGAGCTATCCAGGAAGTGTCATGGTAGGGACTGGATTCAGGCAAGATCAGCTAAAAACACATCTCTGAGATCCAAAGGATCCAAGTGTACAATGACCCTGAAATTTTCACAGTCTACCTTTATTGAGGAATCCTATTAAAATAACAAAAAGAGCCATTTCTGGTGTCTTATTCTTAAAGAATCCATTATATTTCCTAATAATAACCATTTCCCTGTCTCACACACCATTATTTAAAGGTTGGTTCTAGAATTTTGTCAGAAATCATAAAATTTTCACAAAAGAGACTCATTGGACATATAATCCTATATCAAAAAAGATCCCCATTATGAGACACTCAAGTGGTCATCTAACTTTTGCTCAAAGATATAGCATAAAAAGAAGAACACAAAGATCTGAGACTATCAGATTATCAGTCAGTCAATCAATAAATTTTATCAAGTAACTGCTAAGTACCAGACATTGGATAAAACCTTTGGGATACAATGAAATGCAAAGAACAATCCCTAATCTCAAAAAGCTCACAGTCTAATGAGGGAATCAATGTGAAAACAACTTACAAATAAGATATGTACAAAATAAATTCAAATAAAATATATACAAAACAAATTGCAAAGAATCAACTGAGAGAAGGCATTGATACTTCCCTGGTTTTGAACACTGTTACTTTCTTACTACAATGCAAGATTTCATTAGCAAAGAAAAAAAATTAGGTTATTATGGAATGGTCTCTTAGTGTGCATGCTGGCTCTTTAGAATCACCTTTTCTTTTTCTAATATTCAATAACCATCCCTTTAATAATGTGTCTTCGAATGTTGTTAGAAGTCAAATTCAAGGGCTTTGGGGGCATAACAAATATGGCAAAGCCCAAAAAGGTTTCATCTGAGTTTTCCCAACATTTACCTCCACACAACTTTAAAATAATGCCTCAAATCAAATTCTGGAGTGACAGAGTTCACAAAAGGTCAGACTGAGGCATTCTTCCAGCCCAAGGCAATTTAGGAGATCAAAGGAAAGGTATGTGACAAGAAGGAAGAGGTTGGCCTGGAGTCCAGGTAGATAAAACACTACTGGTGGGATTAAGTGATGGTGACAGAAGCAGCAGAAGTTTCAGGAGCTCCTAAGGACCACAAGTTTAGCAATTCCACTGCTTGTATCCACTTCCAAGTCATAATTCAAAGGAAGGAAATACTTGTGAGAGAGAGGGAATGGAAGTCTTGAGGGACAGTATCACTTTTGGTCCCAAGGGATCAAGAATGAAAAGGAAAAATATCAAATGCAATCCGAAGGGACCAAGGGTCCTTCCTGGATAAAGACCAAAGTACAGATCAAGAGAGCAGCAAATACATTTCTTCCCAGATCATACCAATTTGAAAGCTTCAAGACTCCCAGAACAAATTCTATAAAGAATAGTCCAAATAGCCTAAAGTTGAGACTGTGTCCCTTCACTCTGCCATGTTGGGAACAAGTCCAACATTAATATAAAGTTCTAAAGAAACAGGTAGGAAAATGAGGAAATAATGAAAAAGAAAATAAAAAATAAACCCACCATGGTGACATGGAAGAGCAAGACACAAACTCAGAACACAATGAAATCAACATAGCCACCAGACTACCCTGAAAGATAAATGGGAATTGGACACACATATAACAAGAATTCATGAAATTAGAGTGGTAAAGAAAAAGGACTATACCTTTCATTCAGCAGTAAATGGCACCTTTACAAAATTGACTATATATTAGAGCATAAAAACCTTACAACCAAATGTGGAAAAGCAGAAATATTAAGTGCATTCCTTCCAGATCATAATACAATAAAAATTACATTTAGAGTCACAGAAGCACAGATTAAAAATTAATTGAAAACAAAGTAATCCAATCCTAAATAAGGTGTGGATCAAAGACCAAATCATAGAAATGAACTATTATTTCATTAAAATGAATGGAACCAAAGAGAAAACATTCAAAATTTGGTGAGATAAAGCCAAAGAAAAATTTGGGGGGAAATATATAGTTCTTCAGACATATTTCAATAAAAGGGGGAAAGAGCAAATCAACAAATTGAACAAGCAATTAAAAAACTAGAAAAAGCACAAATTAAAAATTCCCAATTAAACACCAAAGAAGAAATCCTAAAATGAAAACAACGATTAATAAAATTGAAAGTTTAAAAAAAAGCATCAAATGAATAAAAAAAAAAAAAACCTAATTTTTATGGGGAGGGGAACAATTAAGTAGATAAATAATTGGTTAATTTGATTTTTACAAAGAAAGAAAAAAGTTATTATCAAAAATGGAAAATGTAACTGCACTACCAATGAAACTGAAATTGTTAGGAGTTATTTTGCCCAATTATATTCCAGGAAAACTGACAAATGAAATGAATGAATAGCTACAAAAATAATTAACAGAAGAGGCAATATAGTGCTTAAATAACCTGATTTGAGTAAAACAAATTGAACAGTCAATAAGCTCCTTAGGAAAAAATCCCCAGGATCAGATAGACTTACAATTTGAGGAACAATTGATCAATTGTTGCATTGTTCATAAGTGAATCCAAGTTACAGTCCCAAGGCAAGGAAGAGAATCAGCACAACAGAACCTGGGATTTATTTTCTAACCCAGTTGTTTGTTTGTTTGTTTGTTTCCCAATGAGATTATTCTCATTTTCTTCTATTTTTTTTCATTCTTTTTACTTTATTTGCTTATTTCATTATATCTCATTAGTTTTAACTTGCCCATTCTAAAATTTAAGCAATTAACTTGCTTTATTGAGCGTTTGTACGTCCTTTTCCAATTTATCAATTCTGCTTTTTTTTTAACTTTTTTTTAATTAAAACTTAATTTTCAAAACATATGTGTGGACAATTTTTCAACAGTAAGTCTTGTAAAACCTTATATTCCAATTTCCCTCCCCTTTCTTTCAATTACTTTTTTTTAAAGAATTCATGTATTTTATTTTTTTGTTCATTTTTATTATAGTTTCTTATTTACATGATATATGCATAGGTAATTTTTCAGCATTGACAATTGCAAAATCTTTCGTTCCACCTTTTCCTCTCCTTTCCCCTACCCCTTCCCTCAGATGGCAGGTTGACCAATACATGTTAAATATGATAAAGTATAAGTTAAATACAATATATGTATACATGTCCAGTTTCAATTCTATTTTTAAGGAGTTTTTTTCTTCAGTGAATTTTTTTACCTCTTTTTCTTTGTGGCCATTTATATGTTTAAGTTGTCTTCAGTGAATTTTTGTATACCTTTTTCCATTTGTCCAATTTTGCTTTTAAGGCCTTCTCTCCAGTAGATTTTTTTTTGTATCCCATTTGGCCTATTCTATTTTTAAAGCATTATTTATTTAAGTATTTTTGTGGCTCCTCAAAGCTGTTGACTTTTTTCATAATTGCATCACTATCATTTATTTTCCCAAATTTTCCTCTACCAGTTTTTTTTTTAATTTTTAAAATCCTTTTTGAGTTCTTCAAGTCATTTTTTTGGGCACTGACTAATTCACATTTTTCTTTGAGGTTTTGGATATATCAGTTTTGATATTGCGTATTCTGAGTTTGTGTTTTTATCTTCCCTGTCATCATGATAACTTTCTATGAAAAGGAGTTTTTTGTTGTTTATTCATTTTTGACCCTTTTTCTTGACTTTAACAAAACTAATATGAAGATATGTTTTATTATTGCTCATGTATAATTTATATGAAATTATTTGCCTTCTGGAGAGGCAGAATAATAATTTGGAACCCCAAAATTTTGAAGGCAAAAGTTAAAAATTGTTTATGTGTAATTTGAAAAAAATATTAAAAATTTTAAAAGTTGCCTATCCTACAAATATGTAAAGATATCAATTTAATAAGTGCATATATTTACATATAATAACATCAAAGATAAGCTCATAGACGGGGATAAAGTCATATGAAAAGAGTTGATAATTTTATTCATTGAGGTTTTCATTTTTCATCTGCAGTTTGTGGCACTTTCATCATAAACTTAATGGTTCTATAAGTTGATACAGTCAAAACAAATAATTACCTAATGTCCACCTTAGTGTTGAAGCACTTTTCACAACTTATGGAGTATTTTTCTCAAGCACTAAGTCTGTACATAAATCTAGTTCCTCTAGCTCATAGACTAAAAATTCCAGGGTCATCTTCTCACAATAAAGTATCAAATGGGAAGTTTCTACTGGATCTCTATTGGAAGATTTCACTTGCATCATAATGTTCAGTGTTTTTCTCAGTTTCTGGATTGATATCAAATGTCTAGTCCCTTTTCAGAGAATTATATTCTCTTGGCAAAGAATAGGTTCAGTCACCTGCTTGGTTATTTTTGCCTGTAATTTCTATAGCTGAATTTGAAAAGCTATGTAATAATAGGGGCAGTGTCTGCATGCTCCATCTTAATTCATTTGTGGATTATAGAATTACAGGGAAAAAATTATTTCTGTACTTGTGCTAGGAAGAATCATGAGGTCAGGGTAAAGCACATACTTTCAATTATAAAATAAACAAAAAGGGATGGGGAGGAAACTGTTGCTGTTGTTTTTAGATTAGAAATGACTTCTTATCAACTGACAGATTCCACATTGCTGCATTCCAGTGATAACCTGCCCTTCACCAAAAGTGTCTAGTTAGGTGATGATTATCTCAATATAAATGGGATCCAAGAGGGTCACCTTGACAACTAAATGAAGAGAAAAAAAAAGGAGAAAAGTGTTTTTCAAAGCTAATTCCACCTATGCAGACATTGGAAATGTGAATTCATTTGAACACATGGTCATTCTGCTTCTAAGGGGTAGCTGTGACCAAGAGGAATTAATCTCTTTCCATTACCTTATCATGTAACTCCAGTATGTCAAGGATTGTCCTTCTGAGAGCTGGTTACTCACTCAGTGATGGCTTTGATGAATCTCCTTTTAGTTTACACGGAGGTATCCTCTGCATAGATCCTTTCTTAAAAGGTTTATCATTAGTAAAAATGTATCCCCAAGGGTGTAGCACATTATTCACCAAAACAGACAAAGAAAAGGAGTGTAAAAGAACTACATGGTATCCAATTGAGTGGGTTAATAGTACAAAACTAGATGGCAACATATCAACACTCACTAGGGAGCATGAATGGGATGTGTAGAAGGAAACTCTAGGAGCACCATTGGCAGTAGAGAAGAATTTTTTTTTTTTGCTTGCATGGCAAAGAATGACAAAATGATATACAAGAATAAGGATTATACCATTCCAGCCAATTGATCATTATGTGAAAGTCTGAATGGCTGGCATCAGCTTACCTCCCTGAAGAAGAGCCAGCACCAACAGATTGTCACAATTGCTGTCCAGGACTTTCAGCCAAGAAAGAATCAGAGAAGCTCATTTCTTATAGTCTCTCTGACTCGGTGGTATACTAAAATGCTTCAGCAAAAGTGAGAGGTTTCTCTTGAAGGAAAAATCACTTAATTTTCATTACACCTTATAGTCATTGTCAAGAGATCTTCTGACTCTAAATCTATTAGTGTCTCTACCATAACATCCTTAGCCTCACGATATTATTTAGAAATTAAAATTATATTACAATTAAACTACTAATTAGAAATATTCCCCCAGATTAAACTATTTTAACCCCACTACAGCCCTACTATTGGTTCCTCTCATCCCTATCATTACTTAATTATACTGATTGTCCTCTGATTCCTGCCATCCAATCAGAGGTTCAGTCTAACTTCCACTCAGGCACATTCTGTAAGCAGAGTTCCTATCTAAATAACTACAACCCAAAATGATTTTGATCCAAGGTTAGGATTTTGTAGGATATTTTAATGACATTCTAGTGCAGGAGTAGGAAACGTTGGATAGTCCACAGGCTAAATAAGGTTCATGAAATCATTTGGCCTAACACTGCCAAGGAAACTGCAGGTGAGTTGAACTGAGAGCTAAGTACAACAACTTCCCACTGTTTGAGTTTTTAAGTTGATGACTTTGTATGGCCTATGAATTATGCTTTAAATATCTAAATGGCCCTTGGCAGAAAAAAAAGGTTTCCTACCATCATTCTAGTGAAAAACAGAGGCAACTTGTTGGTCCAATAGATAAAGTGCCATGCCTAAAGGCAGAAAGACTCATCTTCATGAATTCAAATCTGGCCTCAGATATTTACTAGCCACTTGAATCTGGACAAGTCACTGTTTGCTTCAGTTTCCTCATCTGTAAAATTACCTAGAGAAGAAAATAGCAAACCAATCCTGAACTTTTGCCAAAAAATCCCAAGAGGGTTCATAAAGAGTCAGAACAACTGAAACAACTGAACAAATCAATAACAATAATTTATTAAGGACCTATTTTATATTAATTACTGTGCTAGATTCAAGACATAAAAAATAATATCATCCCTAATGATGAAGTATAGCTTCTAGGAGGTCTCCCCTGACCCTTAGAGTGCTTCTTTTCTCACTATCTTTCAATGATACTAAAATCTTCTGGCCTAGGAATATAATATTTCTTCCTTTAAACTTTAGGGAAGATATATTAGTTATCCTGAGATTCTCTGACTTTAGAGTGGCATTGTTCTGACAATGTCTGTCGATAATTCTAAAGTCTTTTGGCCTTGGAATAGTCCTACAAACATTACTAACTGACAGATAGATAATCTGTTGATCAGTCATAACCAAGTTCCTGAGATAATAGTGAATAGATCATCCCTCAAACCTATCTGAAAGCCATAAAATAAGCAAATAAGTAACATGAAGCTCTGATCTAACTGCCCTAGAAATTTACCTCCTTTCTCTTGGTTCCTTGCTTAATTCTTTTGGAACTTAGCCTGCTTCAATTGGCATTACAATTACAATAAACTTTGCTCCTTGACTTGGAGATGGGTTAAAGCCTACAAATTCTTTTGAGACACCTCACAACACTGCTCTGCAACCCCAACCTTTTGGGATCCTTTATGAACCTCAACACCTATCACTGTATACAACTACCACCTCCTTACAGAAGTTAGCCAGAAATCAAGGCATAGAAAAATGAATCAAATCAGTAATGAAAAATGCTGTACTGGATTGTTAAGCTGATTTTTTCTGAGTGGCTACAGATCTTACCAAGAAGACTCTATATTCAGAATAATGTCACACTCAAACTTTGTTTTGGGATAAGAGAAATAATGGTTTAAGAAAATGGCAAAGTTTTAGGGTTAAAAAGATCTGCATTGATACATTTGTTGATCAGTACATTTGTAGGCAATAAATGTAGCCTATGTTTTGTTAGTTTTAATTATGAAAAAGAGGATAGAAAAAATGAAGTAATTAGAAAGGTAAGTACATACCCAATTAGTACTCATATTCTTTGGGTCTTTGCTTCACTATCTATCCAATGCTTCTGCCCTTTTGCTATACTCTCCCATTTTTTTTGACATGTCCCACAGTCAACCATTTATGTACTTCCATATTAGTCTCTAGGAATTATTTATTTCCCATTGGTCCCACTACTGCTCTATTAGCCTATTGAACTTCCTAGTAGAGTTGACAAGCTGTCCCTACTTTTGTTATCTTTAAAAAGAGTTTGCAAGTTGCCACTGCCACATGCAACCCATTGCATTTGGTTTGGAACAAGGGTTGACTTTTCCATATCACTTGGCAAGATCAAATAAATTCTTTACAATCCCACAAAATGTTTGCAGGATTGCACCGTTTCCCTAAGATAAGGAGCTATAAATGAACAGACATAAAAAAGGAATAAAGATGCCTGGATTCATTTTGCCCACTTCATAGCTTCTTGACAGCTGCTTTTATAGCTCCCTGCCTTTTATCACTTCAACCCTCTTTCCAGTCACAAACTTACTCAGGAATCTGTAGGCCAGTACATAGTCTAGGGTCTCAATTTTTGATTCAAGTCTCCATCCAGAGATACCTTACCTGGAAGGAAGATGATTCTTGTTTTTGCATCCAATAAAAACAAAAATAAGATCTTCACTTCCTCTTATCTCCTGCTCCTTCAGCTTTCCATTTAGACTGATAATACTATGTATTTGTGAATCAGGGAAGTAACTTAGCTGTCTCCAAGTTAAGAGTTTTGCTTAGGTATAGTCTCCTGTCTGATGGTATTAGTGAATCTGATAAACTACATAGTAATCATGCAATTGGTTCCTCTCCTCAATAATAGCTGACATTGTCCTGGGCCTATCATGGCAGCATCCCTATCTGATCTATTTGTCTCTCCAACACAGACATTGAAAAAATCAGGCAGATTGCCCAGTATACTAATGTTCCCTCTAAGTGGTAAGCAGAAAAGTCTCAAAGGTCATTGAAAGTTAAATATATAAGACTTTTGGTCATTAGCCTGAAACTTTTCTTTCAGCCACTGAAAGTTTAAGAATGAGTGAGTCCAGCATTTAAGACGGCCTAGGGTTTGCTTTAAGAGTATTTAATGATCTTATGACAGAAAGAGAAAATATTTTGCATATCCTGAATTAAATCTAATTCATTGAACATGAAGTCAATCATCTCAGTGACAGCAAATTGGGATAATAAGCATACCTGAAGGAGGAAAAAATATGAGCACATGAATACATAAATCAAAAAATACCACCTGAGCAACTTGTAAAAGACAACAGCAAAGATATCAATATAGGGCCTTTTAATTATAGCATTTTGCCAAGTAGGGAAATTAAAGAGTTTATTATTTTTTAATCATTATGTCCTTTATTCTAAAAACAAGATTTGAGTTTGACATTGTTCTAAATATATAGGCGCTTCTTAGTGAGATCTACATAAACAATCCACATAGGAATATCAAGTGGATGAATAATACATATTGATTAGTTTATGACTTATATGGAAGAATAAATCCATTGAATTAGTCTATTATTGCTGTTTGGGCAAATGATCAAGGCCTAAAATTATACTTAACAGGCAAGTGAGGAATTGTGCAGAAACTTTGTATTTACAATGCAATATCAAAAAGTTTGTCTCCATTCTTATTACTACTGTGATTTTGAACAAATTACATAATCTTTCAGGATTTCAACTGTATAATGAGGGGGTTGGACTAGACTTTGCAGCTCTAAATCTGTGATTTTTTTTTCTTTTATGACACTTTTACCCTGGAAGTAAGTTTTGACAATGCATAGCAACCTGCTTATGTTTACCATATGGTTTACCATTGTCTTCAGATATGCCTACAATTTTAGCTATTGAAAAACCGTGGAGCTTATATCTATGATGTTTCAGTAGGTGTATACTGGTATTTAAAAAGGTGGATTTTGTATAATTTTTGTATAAAGAGCTAGGCAGGTCACTTAGAGAAATCAAAGGATAACATATAGACTCACAAAATGTTAAAAGACATAAAGGAGAGTCTTAAGTTCTTTAGATAAATTATACCCCCCCAAAAAAAAGGGAGAATCAGGATAATAACCATGTACAATGAGAAGGCTATGTCAGTACTGATCCACATTAATGCAGAGCTTACCCAGACCAGTGAGGCCACAGGTTTATCAAAGAATGGAATCATCTTTTCTTCAGATAGGGATGAATGGTGTGAAAACATGCAATTTAAGCACTTTTTAAAAAAAAAAATTGTGAGTGCTAGTCATTTTTATTTATAAAGAGCAGAGGGACAAAAATCACTGGAATCAAACTTTGGAAATAAAAATTTGAAAGACTGAGTTCTCTCAATGTTTTTGATGTATGGATGTTAGATTACAAGGTTAGAACTCAGGCTGTCTGGGCAATTCTCTAGCCCAGAATTCACACCTTTAGTTCTGGTCTTTAGGGGGAGTTTACACCTTTGAACTTCTGAGGAAGAGTTTACATATTTAAAGGACTTTACACCTTTAAAAGGAGTTCTGAAAAGGAGTTTACATAACCTTAAAAAGGAGCAAGTTCATTGGTTGAAGTAATTTTCCCACGAGCCCCTGAATTCTCACATGCCCATTCTCTGGGAGGGTAAAAGAGACAGCATTGAGCCTGGAGTTAGTCTGAGTAAGAGTTTGAGTTTAGACCGTGGTCAGGAAGGAGAGTCTGGCCGGAGGCTCCAGAAGCTTCCTAAGAAACCTGCTCACAGAGGAAAAGATTTTACAGAAAAGAGATCTCCTCCCAGAGAAGGATTATAATTGAAGAGATGACAGGACCTTTACATTTTGGCACCAAATTGTAAAGGTCCTGTAGTCTCTAGGTTATCCTTCCAGTCTGCCGTCTCAACTCACTCCCAGACTAGACTAACTCCAGGCTCAATGCTGCCTCTTTTATCCTCCCAGAGAATGGGCATGTGAGAACTCAACGGGGCCTGGGGAAATACTTCAACCAATGAACTTGCTCCTCTTAAAGGTGCAAACTTCTTTTCAAATACTAAACTCATCTATGGATTTAACTGGCCAGTTAATGGCATACTCCCACCTCATAGTATATTCCCTTTCTCCTGGTTAATTGAGAGTTCCACAGAGAATATGTCCTTTCCATTATTAATTATTTAAACCCTTTTCTGTAATTATGTGTATTTATAATTATAAATTATATAATTATATTATATAATTATAAATTATGTGTATTTATAATTATAAATTGAATTGGATTATAATTGAAGAGACAACAGGACCTCTACATATGGGTCAATATTAAAAAATATAAATCATCAATCAATCTGTAGATAATGTCTACATGAAGTTTTTTGATTATAATTCATTGGTCTATTTTCTAAAGCAACTGAATTGCAGCCTCCATTACATGAAACAGGCTCTATTTTCTTATTTATTCATTCATGCATTCATTCATTCCATAGTATGTGCAAAGCACTGTATATCAGAGAAGATATACTTATAAATCAGACCTGCCCTACCTTCAAGAAGACACAATCCAGTAATAAATTATACTCCCATTTACTGCTTTTTCCCCCCAATATTAGATTTTTAAAGATTTTTCTAGTATGTGGAGTCCTTATTACTAAGGAATAATGAACAAACTTACTTATTAAAAGAATATAGATCTAAATTTTAGTTCTTATTTAATTTAGTAGTATATTATAGCTGTAATAGAGATTAAAAAGAGGTAAAAGGGAGGAGAAGCAAGAGTAAGAGAGAGAAAAAAAGACAGAAGGAGGGAGAGAAGAAAAAAGAGAAGTGGAGAAGGAGAGGGGAAAGACAAAGAGAGAAAAAAGGAGAAGGAGAAAGGGAGGAAGAGAAAGAAGGGAGGGAGGGAAGGAGGTAGAAGGCAAGGGGAGAGACATAAAGAGAGAAAAAGAGAGGGACAGAGATGGCGAGGGAGAGAAAAAGAGAAACAGACAAAGAGACAAAGAGGGAAGGAGGGAGAGAAGGGGAAAGGAGGAGGAGTAATACAGAAAGAGACAGATTCAGAGAGAAAAAGTGAGACAGAAATAGACAGAGACAAAGACCAAGATAGAAAAGCTGAGAGAGAGAGAGAAAAAGAAGAGAGGGAGAGAGACAGAGAGTGAGAATGACACACACACACACACACACACACACACCAGAGACAGAGAGAATCAAATTAGTTCACAACTATCTTTAAGATAGAATCCAGATAAGACAAACAATATCCCAAGAAAGTAGATAAACTTTGCTGAAGAGCGATGCCAAAATAACCCAGAACTGTTTCCTCCTATTCTCACTTACATCAATATTAAGAAAATATTTCATATTTCATTTTTGGAGTATATTATTCAAAACTCCAGCCTGGATTTCAAGACTATATGTAATAATTCTCTGGCAAAATCAGGAAAGGAAATGAAAGAAGTCATTTAAACAGTATTTTTTTAATCATACAATGCCTGTAGGAATACAATAGACATTTTAGATTCCTTAACAACATGCAAACACAGAGCACACAAATGTAATTACTAGAATATATTTTATGCCAATATATTTAGAGCAACAGCATTGAACCCTTTATATTCCTCCATTTAAAGACAAATTTTAATACTTGGGATGAAAGGTAATAAGTTTATGCTTTGATAGGATAAAGATTTTGCATCACAAGACACAAAGAAATTGACTATATATTTGACAGCAGCCACTGGAATCCCATTCTATACAGACTTAAAGAGAAGATCTAACTGGAAAATGAGAGTCGAAAACCTGAGGCTTCCATGACTTCCCAGAATTATCTAGGTAATTTATTAAATGCATAGTTATCTTTGGTTTTCATTCTAACTGTAGTGGAGAGCTTGGAGGGAGGGAAAAGATGGACTGCATGCAGTATTTTGTAGTAGATGGTAGATTTGGTGTCAAAAATTTTTGGTTCAAATTTCACCTCTTCTATTAGCAACGGTTATATCTCTGGGAAAGTCAACTTTTTTTGGAATTCAATTTCCTCATTTACAAAATGAGAGTTTTAGACAAAATGGCCTCTAAGTCTCTTCTAGCTCCAAATCACTAATCACTAGAATCCTTATTGCAGTGTATCCAAGCAGTGAAATACTAGTTAAAAGCCTAAACAAGAACTCCAATTTTTTTGAAAGAAATAATATGTTATGATGGAAAGAATACTGGACTTAAGAGACTTAGATCCAAATCTTGGTTCCACCATTTACCATATATTTGATCCCAGACATCTCACTTTAACTCTTATCCCTAATTTCTTCATTTCTAAAACGGGAAGTGGTGATTCCTATACTGTCTATCTCACAGAGATATTATAAGGAATGTGTTAATGAAAACTTCAAAGCATGAGTTATTATTGGATGCCTTACCAATGCAAATCGTGACTTTTTTTCCAAGTCTCTAAGAAGTTCTCACCTTTCTCTGGAGTTGATTTCACCCTATTTTAGTCCCAACTTGTTTGGATTTTTCTATAACAGTTTTTAATGTTATAATCATGGGCTTAACTTTGTAGCTCACTAAACTTGTGGAAGAAAAAGGGGAATGAAATTCAAAGAGAATTGCAGTAAATGAGAGCATAAGGATTATAGGATTTGAAAGCAAACACAGTTTGGGGTATCTCCCTAGCTATAGAAAATGGTTTGGTGGTTAAGATTTAAAAAAAAAAAACTTACTAAAGTTGTCCACAGTCAGCATCAGTGATTTCTTGCTGGTCTTACCATCTGTGGCTTCCATGATGTTCAAAGTCAAAGATCATATACTTTCCATTCACCACATCAATGTTAGTGGTACAGATTAAAAACTAGGAGATTAAAATAGAAGAAAAAATTAGAATAAACAAAATTCCGTGAATAATAACCTTCAGAATAAAATTCTCATTAACAAATTTCTTCCAAGAGACATACTTACCACCAGTGCTATTTTAGTGTGTGAAGTCACCACTCTGGAACATGAATCCAGGAATGATCCTGTGAAAATAGGATCCCACATTTCTCCAGTGTTTAGAGCATGGAAGTTTTCAACTATTTTTGGAATCTTCTTTTCTATAAAGTAACTAGGTTCAGGGGCTTGTTATCAATGATATTAAAGTACTCTGTAGGGTTGGCCTTAGTCATGACCCCATGGGTAGAGTTAGGGGAGGCTCTAGAAGTATCAATACAAGCCCCTAGCACAAATGGAGACATTAAAGCATAATCTGTACATATACTTATATGAACATTTAATGGAAATTCATGGGCACCCCATCCCCATCCTAGCTGTTCTGGCTGGATCACTACCCATGTACCTGAATTAGCACCATGTCCCCTTCCAATCATATATGTGCACTGGCTATTTGCTGAAAGGGATACACAAAAAGGTTCCTAAATGGTTTCTTGAATGTACATACACATCTCTCTCTGCATATATATGTACATATATATGCATACATATATATACATATATTCATATATATATATATATAGGTATTTGTATTATATGTGTATATATATGTGTGTATATATATATACATATATGTGTGTATTCATATATGTGTAAGTGTGCAAGCACTGTATGCCTAAGGTACACATAAATATGTTTGTATATGCATAATATATATAAAATATATATAAAATATACACATTTTAGTTGTAGTGTATTCTAGATTTGTGTTTACTTATGTTTTATGGCATTCGTAGGAGCTTATTATTTTAGTTTGCCAATTGTTGGTGATCAGGGAGAAATGATTTATGTAAATTTCCCTTTCTTTTTCTGAAAAACTCAACAATTCTGACCTCCAAACTCTTAGTTTTGCCTCTTCTAATTATTACGTTTATTTTCTTTCATGTATAAGATTGTGTAAGATTGACAGATAAATAGTACCATCCTAGCCTAAATGAACTTTTATTTCCTGACTAGTGAAGCTCCATTATTTTTCATGTTAATTACCAGAAATATCATAGAGGAGAATGTTGGTTCAGAAGGCAATTTAATTTTAAAATTGTCCAGCCC
The DNA here is from genome assembly GCF_048593235.1 of Sminthopsis crassicaudata. Classification (NCBI taxonomy): domain Eukaryota; kingdom Metazoa; phylum Chordata; class Mammalia; order Dasyuromorphia; family Dasyuridae; genus Sminthopsis; species Sminthopsis crassicaudata. The sequence goes on along the minus strand of NC_133619.1, from coordinate 119,731,442 downwards.
CTTCCATTCTGGGTTTTGAATTCTGATCTAATCAAGATAGCATCATTTGCAGCTTGGTCTTTGGCTATTGAGGACATTCTATTTTTAGAAATTATAACACTTTGCTGAAAGAGTAAGAAAGTTGAAGACGACAAGTTTACAAAACCTCCAAATTTTGGCTATTTTGACAATAATTACTATCAAAACAATTATATTTTTCTATGCATGAATACATAATTAATAATCCAGTTTGGGGATTTTACTTCCCATTTCTCCATTAGCTTTCCTGTAAAGAAAAATGCATGCTTATAGCTTGGGGTTTATTTTGATATGGTGTGATTATTATAAATTCTTTATCAAGTGTGTTAACATTACTACTATTATAGGACATAAGTAGATGTAAATGGACAGTTGGGGAGGGGAAAGTTGGATATTCATTGTATCAATAAACAACTTTTTATCTTTAAAAAATTAAAAATTAAATTTTTTTTTAAATTTAAAAATTATATATATATATATGTGTGTGTGTGTGTGTGTGTGTGTGACAGACACATTCATGCAAAAATATGTTTATATTGATATGTATTATGTAGAGTAAAGCCATATTTAATAAACCATTAAAAGAAATTGCTGGAATCAGAAAATTGGTCTTCTTGATTTCAAATCTGGCCTCAGATACTTACTAGTTGTGTGACCTTGGGCAAGTCAGTAAACACTGTTTACCTCAGTTTCCTCATCTGTATAATGGGATTGGAAAAGAAAATGACAACTTTGCTAAGAAAACCAAAAATAAGGTCACAAAGAGTCCAATATGACTGAAAAAGTTATTAATAACTTTTTCCTGCAAATTAAGACAACTCTGAGGTACCACTATACCACTCTTAAATTGGCTAACAGTAAAAGATAATGATAAATGTTGGAGGGGAATTGGAAAAACTGGGATACTAATACATTGATGGTGGAGTTGTGAACGGACCCAGCCATTCTAGAGAACAATCTGGAATTATGCCCAAAGGACTATCAAACTGTGCATACCATTTGATCCAGTACTGACTTTACTGGGCCTGTATCCCAAAAAAATCATAAAAAAAGAGAAAAGGACCCACATATGCAAAAATATTTGTAGCAGCTCTCTTTGTAGTGGCAAGGAACTGGAAACTGAGTGAATGTCCATCAGTTAGAGAATGGCTGAATAAGTTATGGTATAGGAATATTATAATATTATTGTTATATAAGAAACAATCAGCAGGGGGTTTCAGAAATGCCTGAAGAGACTTACATGAATTGATGCTAAGTGAAGTGAGTAAAACCAAGAGAACATTGTACACAGCAACAAGAAGATAATGTGATGATCAACTCTGATGGACGTGGCTCTCTTCAACGATGAGGGGGTTCAGACCAATCCCAATAAACTTGTGATGGTGAGAGCCATATGTACCCAGAGAGAGGATTGTGAGGATTGAATGTGAATCACAACCTGGATTTTGCACCTTTTTCTGTTGTTATTTGCTTGCTTTTTGTTTTCTTTCTCATTTTTTTTCCTTTTTTATCTGATTTTTCGAGTATAACATGATAATTGTGGAAACATGTATGGAAGAATTTCACATGTTTAACATATATTGGATTATTTGCTGTCTAAGCAAGGGAGGGAGGAAAATGTGGAACACAAGATTTTGCAAGGATGAATGTTGAAAACTATGCATATATTTTGAAAATTAAAAAGCTAAAAAAATTAAAGGTTTCCTAAAAAGTAACTTTTTCCATAATCATTTGTATCTCTATAGAATCTTCTGCCTCATTATGGTGGGATTAGGAGATGATATACTTGATATGTGTTTGAGAAGATTATATAGACATCTCACAAATGCAGATGAGACATAACACCATATAGCAGCAAAACTTTAACACATAGAAAACTGAAACATGAAATGAGTAATTTTTGTTATATGTCTAGCATCATTTTAAATACCATAAAAGACAGGACTGAATGATCTAAGGGATTTCCAGATGGTTTTTGTGGAAATACTTTCTATTTTCTTGCATTAATAATATTTTGCAGTTATATAACTTTTTCTACTTCATATGGATGAGACAGCATGAGATAGTGAATAAGGAACTAGACTCACAGTCAGTCAGGGAGACCTCACAGCTAACTAATATAGTGCATAGAGCACTGCGCCTGGACTTAGGAAGAGCTAACCTATGCTCAAAACCAGCATTAGACACTTACTATTTGTGTGCTCAAGAGCAAATCACCCTGCCTCAGATTCCTCTATTGAAAAATGGGGTTAGTAATACCTACCTCCCAAATTTGTTTTAAAGATCAAACACAATATTTATGAAGATTCTGGCACAAACTTAGCACTATGTAAATGCTTATTATTATTGTTGAAGTTGTTATTTTATCATCATTATTACTATAATAAATTCCATCTATATAAACCTAGACAAGTCACAATCTCCTGGCCACTCCTGGCCCCATGCAACTCTCTGGAACTATACATTACAAAACAGTTGCAGGTTTGCATTTGGTAGTGGTAAGCTCCTTCACTGGGGAGCTTTCTAGGCTCAGGAAATCATAGATTTGTACCAAAACATAAAAACTTACGTGCAATCAAGTCAACACAGGTTCATTACATGTCCTCACTGTGTCTAAGTTCTGAGGTTACAAAGATGAAACTTGAAACAAAAAGCTGCTCATAAAGGCTGTCACTTGGTACAAAAAAAAAGTAACGCTGACATAAAGGAAAGTGAAATGAGTACAAAGTCTGACCAAGCTCAAGTGCCACAAGATATTTAAAGAACAGTCTATTCTGTTGTTCATAGAAGTCAGGAAAGGCTTCACTTAGAAGGGAGCACCTGAGTACATCTTTGAATGAAGGGAGAGATTCTAATAGGCTGTAATAATAGATTCTAATAGGATTGGGAAACAGGAAAGGACGTCTGGTTTAGGTGTGGTGCATGATCCTGCAAAAATGGCAGCAGTTTTACTTTTTCAAAGAAGTTTCATTTTCATCACCTCATTTGCTAGCTGATAGGTAATACTACTCTCTTATCTTTGTTCTGAATTTGCCAATTTGCTTCTTTCAAGCCTCTCAGGAAGTACCCAGTACTTATATTTAAGGATCTGGCCAATTACTGTCTCTTTACTCCACCCATATATTTCATAACTTTATAGCTTATGATCATAAAACTCTTGGTTTTTATCTTTTCAGAATGAAAAAGGAAAAGTTCATGTTTAGGTCAATCCTTTGATGACAAGAATCAGAAGTGAAAGAAGAAACAGTTACTAAGAAAATGAACTAGTTAAAGGAAATTGGAGAAAGGGAAGAAAAGAAAGGAGCACAGGATTTATAAAACACAAGGAGATAGAATTCAAAAGAATTATAAGAAAAGAGGCTCATAAACCTAATGCTGGAAGAAATCTCAGAGGCCATTGAGTCCAACATAAACATTTTACAGATGAGGAAATTGAGGTCCAAGGAATTTAAGTGACTGTATAGGCAGAAAAGGTCGGGATTGGGATATGAATCCACAAGGAATCAGACTAGAGAACAAGAGATGAATTTCCTTTTCCTGTTATGTTCCACAAAGATTTTCCTTTGTCTCCTCAGGTCACAAAGCAATAGCACTGTGTCTCATTGTGCTCCTTTGGGTCATTACTCTCTCTCATAGTGACTGAGACAAAAAAAATTTTTATTCACCCATCCCTTACAAAAATTCTTTAGAGGCTTAATCTCTAATAGAATGGTAGATCGGTATTCCATCTGCTTCACTTTGGGTCACTTCACTGACTAGGTTCACATTCCTCCCACTAGGTCTATTTTCTGTGAAGCGGCTCTAGCTTCATCACAACATTTCCCAGTGGCTTACAGAGAATAAATGCTTGAATGAATGGTTACAAAAAAAAAAAAAGATGAAAATAGATTACTGGTGTGGTTTTGTTCAATATTTTTAGCATAAATATAACAGCTATGATTGGTATAAAATAATTTTTCAAATGACTCATAAAAATAGATGTGGGAAAAAGTAAGCATCATTTGGGTTAAAGGTAAGGAAATTAGATAGTTGTAAAGTGACATGGCCCTTTGAAGCAAGTCCAATGATCAGCAAAGGGATGTTTTTACAGCCTCCTAAAGAAAGGAGAGATGGTGTCCTACCTCATTTCTCCCTACTTCATTTGTGAAAGCCTGGCATAAAGTGACCAAAAAAGTCTTATGAAGAAACTATTTCTAAATCTGTGTTTTAGTTCAATAGATAGGGCATCATAAACGTGTGGTAAAAAAAGCACAAAATGCTAAAGATTGGGGAGACAATTAAGATTACCCAAAGGAGACACTTTTTAAAAAGGAAAGTTCTGGAAAGAGACTCCTGAGAAAACAAAAGGAAATTATTCAGTTATTTTGGAAGCAACCAATAAAATCCTCTGAAAAATCACTTCTTGTTAAAATTGCTGAACACTGGTGATGAAATATAACTATGTTCTCTTTCCTTTAAATGGTCCCCATACCTACAAGTAACCAAACAGAAAGAGGAAAACATTACTGTTCAGCAATGACTGATAAATGCTATAGCAGAAAGAGAAGCCAGAATACTGGGGAGACACAAGTGGAACAAGCTGCCCCAAGACAACATATTGGCTGTATTAAATAAAGCCATGGTGTTTCTTTAAGAGCAAATATGCAAAGCAGGTTGCTAGGACAACCAATAAAAATCACTGCTAATATCACAAAAGCCAAGTCACTAAAAATATAAAGGAGAATATATATATATATAAAACACATATTTATACATATATGTATATGTATATATACACATACATATATATTCATATATACATATATATTCATATATATATATTTAATGGTCCCTTCTCTGCTCAGTGACTGACAACTGGAGAATTACATTTGCTACAAATTTCTCTGATAACCTATTCCAATTTCTGCTTCAATTGAGATCTAAATAAATGTGGTCAAGGAAAAACAAAACTACAGATTTGTGTTTCTTCCTGAGTTTGATGAAGCTTTGGCAAAGAAACCCAAGTGCTTGCTTAATGCCATAGAGGAATAAGCTATTTTAGTTTCTTTATTGCTGCAAATTGGTAGATTACTTAAGATATTTCAGGTACTGGGATACAAGAGTAAACATAATTCAGATGCAGTCTCTTCTCAATGATTCAATCATTCTTCATTTTTCAAGTCAAATCCCAACATATTGTTGATGTTGAAAAAAATCAAAGTCTTAACGTGTGATTTAAATAAATCTTCCCAACTTGTTCCCAAAACAGTGTATTACTTTGTGTCATTAACAGACTTTTTGCAAACACAAAAATATTTTTTTAAGTTAAAGCATTATGAAGGAGATTGATCCGGTGCTTATTGTCAGTTGCTGGAGTTTTTTTATTGTATTTTATTTAGTAAGAAATCAGAACAATTTAAAATGTTATTTTATAAAATATCCTATACCTGAATTATTTAGTATTTCTGAAGAAAACAGTGTTTACAAATCTGTCAATCCACAAACATTTATTAAGCGCCTATGTTATGCCAAGGACTTTTCTAGGTTTTAGGGATCCAAGATCTAGATAGCTAAACAGTAGCGGGTTAGCATAAAGGATAAAAAGCTGGATTTAGAGACAGAATGTCCTGGATTTAAATGCTACCTCATATACTTATTAACTGTGCAAATTAAAAAAAAAAAAAAAAACTGAATAAGCTCCTTAACTTCTATGAGCCTCATTTCTTTTGTGTCTGCAAAATGGGACTAATGATAATACCTATGTCATGGGGCTGTCACCAGGCTCAAATGAGCAGACATTGCCAACTCAGCACCAAACTATGATTTCTTATTATGTCATTAGTTCATGTACAGGTAAAAAGAAAAAAAACGGCTATTTGGCAAAACATCCTCTCAAACACACCACCACTGTTATTTCACATTTTGAAATGAAAAGGATTTCAGCCTCTCAAGAGTCAGATCACTGTTACTCAGATGGGCTTGTCTGTCAGATCCTGACAACTGTCACGTAGCTGCAAGGAACTGTCATCACTCTGAGATATCAATTCTTCAATCCTAGCAGAGTAATGGAACAAATATTTGGGGAGGGAGAAGGGATAGATTTTCTGAGTTACAAAGTTTTAACAAGTCATTCAGACACTGGAGGAAGGCAGTTGCCAAGAAGTTTAATGAAAATAGGGATTTTAGACTCAATATATCTTGTATCAGAAGGAGACTGTTCCAATGATTCGCCACTGTCATGAATATAAGGATCCAATTTTAAAACTGAAAATGTCAATGGGCCCTCAAATGACAGCAAGTAGTATCCAGTAATTGAAGAAATAGATGGAAAAACATCAATTTAAAATGTATTTTTACTATATTAACCCTAGCAGCATCACCTTAACATGTGAGACAATTAATTAAGTGCAAAAAAGGAATGTTTGCTTAATCATAGATTCACATGCAGATTCAAAGACTCTAAAAAATCAACAGGAAGTCCTTTATATAGCCTAAGGGTTTCTTAATAAAAAAAAAACATTATTTTCATCATTCAGTAGTCCAATCTACTTATGGATACAAATTTAAGGGACAACTTTCTCAGAAATTTATTCCACTACAGAAGTGAAAGACTTCAACAAGGATCCATATGTAATATTGGCAATACAGCCAAACCTGATGCTGATACTGGACCAAAGTACTGCCCAGGATTTGGGGCAAATCAAAATGAATTCACATTCTTGTGTACTCTAAAATACATACCTCATGGATCATAGATTTGCAGTTGGAAGAGACCTAAGAGGTCATCTAAGAGATGACTATCCACTCACCCTAATATATAAGGAAACAGACCTAGAGAGATTAAATATCTAGCCCAGTGTCACACAGGGAATAAGTTGTTTATTCCAACACTATACTCACTCTAGCATTATCCCTCTGTCTATGCTTGTAGACTCAGGCATAGTGTGTAAATTCATCTATCTAAACGAAGAGGTCCCTTTATTATCTAATGATCATTTTGGGTATAAATAAGAAAGATACAGATGTGTGAGTGCACAGATACACACACATACACACAGCTTAGTAGGATTTCTTTTTTATTTTTAATGTAAAATCAGCAAAAACAAAATACAAAAGGAAAATTTTAAAAAGCAAATTATCATGTGCAGAGAACATCAGGAAGAACTCAAAATATGTAACAATAAAGTTCTCTGTTGTGTACTTTTCATTTTATTTTTTTCCTCTTTCATTTTTCCCCAAGCAGACTACAGTTAAGCATAGATATATTTTATATATCTAAATATATAGTTAGACAGATACACATTTATATACCTATGTATATGTGTCTGTATGGTGCATATATGTACACACACACAGTTATAGATATGCATCTAAAATAATATTAATATGGCTGACATATAATATAGATTTCTCTCTTGATTGAATTGTTAAGTTTGATTTTGTTTGAGATCAATGATTACTAGCCCTACTTTTTTTCTAATAAATGCTACTTCTAATCCTTGGTATAATATTTGTATATATTTCGTATTTCCTATTCCTGATAATTTTTCCACTTTAATTCTGCCCCCTTAACTTGCTTTGTAATTACTCAATCTCCCTCCATCCTTTCCCTCCCTCTTTTTCTCATTCCAATTAATTTATACAACTTGTCCCATTATCATAAATCTAGACACTCTTCTAAAGCCCACTTATCCTATTCCCTCCCCCCTTATTTCTTCATAGATTTTAAAGGATGCCACAGTTTTCAGTATGTATTGTTCCCTATTTAACTCATTCCCAATGTAGGTAAGTTTTCAGAACTACTAGCCTTCCTCTTCCCCCATTATTGCTTCTGTGTTGGTTCTTCTGCACCTCATTTGTATAACATAATTATTATTTTTCTTTTCCTAGACAGTTTTGCTTTTAGAGTCAGATAATACTCAACTCTGTCCCAATCTTTCTTTTGAGATACCCAATTACTGATGTCAGTCTTAAATATATGGTATATATTTCCATGTAGAAAACATAAACAATTTGTCCTTGTTGAGTCCCTTGAATTTAATCTTTGATGTTGGCTCTTATATATTAAATTTTATATGGAGTTCAGGTTTGGTTGAGACAAAGTCCTGAAAATCTGCAAGTTCTAATGGGTTAGTTTTGCTTGATAGCATATTTTGGTAACAAGCCTAGTTCTTCTGATTGCTGATATATATTATTTCAGGACAATTGGTCTTTCCTTGTAGCTGCTGATAAATTTTGTACAAAATTTTAATTGTAGCTCTAACATATTTGAATTGTATGTTTTTGTTTCTTGTAATTTTTTTTCTTTCCTTGGGATTTTGAAATTTAGCAATAATATTCCTGTATGTTTTCCATGTAGGATCTCTTTGAGGTAGTGATTAGTGGGATTTTTTTTTATATTTATACTTTTCCCTCACGTTTTATTACTCCAGGACAAGTTTCTTTGATTATTTCTTGCATTATTGTATCAGGGTTCTCTTTTTGGTCAGATAGTTTAATTATTTTTATATCTTTCTTCTTGATATCTTCTCCAAATCTATTGTTTTTCTTATGTTTCACATTCTGTTCTATTTTTTTCATTCTTTATATTTTATTTTGTTATTTCTTGGTCTCTTACAGTTTCACTGACTTCCCCTTGCCCAAATCTAATTTGCAGAGAATTATTTACTTCTGTAAGACTGTATCTTCTTTTCTGGTTGGTTCATTTTTTTTTCATAATCTTGTTATTTTTCTTGGATGGTTCCTTTTTTAAGTTTTTCCTCAATCTCTCTCGTTTGATTTTTGAAATCTTTTCTGCATTCTTTAAATTCTTTCTGAGCAGGTAGTCATTTAATGTTACTCTGGGGTAGAAGAAACTTTTTTTTAAATTTCACTGTTCTCTGAAAATGAAGCCTAATCTTCCCTATTTCTATATTTAGAATCTATGGTCTGGTTCTTCTATGCCTGTTTTTTGTTTGTTTGGTTGGTTGGGTTTCTTTTGTCTTTTTGTTTTTTCTTTTTTTTAAGTGAGAACTATTAAATACCCAATCCTGAGGTGGAGACAGTGTTGCCTCTAGCTTCACTTTAATTCTCCCCTCTGGTGTGGAACTCCAAACTAGAAATTTCACCCTCTTGCAAGTGCCTACATCCATCAGCATCCTTGCCTCCCTGCCTCTCTACTCACTTCATGTACTGGTTTCTTCTCACCCAGGGCTAAGTCTCAGCAAGCAGTACAGATAGGTCTGGTGTTCCTAATTAGCTTTCTTTCCAGAACCAATATTTTCAGACTCAGTCTCCCACCTCTCCAGATTGTCTGGAAGGTGAAAGTTCCTATGCTTCTGGTTAAGACACCAACCAACAAAGCTAGCCACAGTGCTCCCTGTTTGTTGTTTCTGTAGTATTAGCTTGGAGGTATTTGTACTGCACACTGGTTAAACCCCAGTTCTGACTTCTTTCTTCCAGTCTCCTTGGGATGTCCCAAAGACCCCTGTTCTGCCCCAAATCTCATCTATATTTTATGCAATTTTGTTTTATTTTGAATCTAGAGAGCTTGGAATTTACTGACCTACTCTGCCATCTTCCCAGAATCTTCCCTTCATATAATTTCTTTAGAACTTTGTGGTGACTGTATTTGAACTTTGGAATTCAACTCATCATCTCAGCTGTTTTTTTTTCCTTTAACACTTCTTTACCTTCAAGTTTATCAAACCCCCAAATTCATACAACAAATCTACTATATGTAAGGATTACATGACTCAGAACTCAAGTGTAAATCTTATAAGTACAAATCCAGTTTTAAGAATGTTATTATTCTTTAAAGTTCACATAGGCTAATTTACCTATTTTTAACAATAAAAAACCTTCCTTTGACCCAGCATACATAATAACTACTTTAAAGGTGTTTTTTTTATTTACTCATTCATAGCAGCTATTTTACAATAGAGAAAAAAAGTGAAGCCTATCAGTTAGGCAATGACTGAACAAATCATGATGTGCAAACAGAATGGAATGTTATGATACAATAAGTAATCTAAGAAAACAAGAGCTTAGGAAGACCTAAATGGGTTGATGCCAAGCAAAAGCAGAAAAAGAATTATGAAACAAAACAATGCTACCAGATATCAGAATTCATATCAACATAATGATCAACCTTTACCCTAAAGGACTAATGATGAAAAATATTTTCCTCTCTTCCAGAGAAGGGGAGCATGTGTAATATCCATACACTATTAGACATAATTTTTTGATCAATTTGTTTTATTTAATTGTTTTTCTTTGTTACAAGGTAGGATTATTTTTTAAAATGACAATAATGTAAAAAAAACTTTCATTAAAATGTTAAAAAAACAAAGAAGATACAAATCAAAATAAATGGCATATAAAAAGACATACTAAAAAGAGTTACAACTACCATATTGTTCGTAGTTTCTGTAGTATATGTAGATCCACAATGAGGGAAATCAGAGGATTACAAAATATAACTGATTTAGATAGTCAAAGGAACTTGGAGGCTATCTAATCCAACTCTCTGATTTTAAAATTAAACAAACTGAGAACTAATGAGAAGGTGATTACCTCTCCTGAGTCATAAGTAATAGAACCACAATTCAAATTCTGATCTTTTGGTTCCAAATCCAATGATAACAAGAAGAAAGAAAATGTCAACAGAGTCAATACCAATTTCTCCATATTTTTAGGCTTATGGGAAATATGATTCCAGATATAACCTTAAAATAAAATCAACATGTGAGTAAAAGAATAAATTTAAAGTTTAGCCAAAATGAAAATCTTTAAGAATAAAAATTCACCTAGGTATCGTGGCACGTTCCTTTAGTGTCATGGAAACCAGTGGAGGAGAGATTATTAGGAGAAGACAATAATTGACAAACAAGTATCAAAAATTTCAGAACAATGGCTATTTAGGGAGAAAGAGAAAAACAACAGTATCTATAGGAGATGATAAGAAAAGAATTTTTGTTTTATTTTTTAAAATATGTTTTTGAAAGATAAGATTTGGTCTTCTTTATAACTGACAAGGAAGGAATCAATGCAAGATTAAGGATGAGGTAAAGGGAGGAAAGCAGGAATCAAGATAGGATGAGATGAAAAGATATAACAGAAGGATTATCTTCATATAGAAGAAGAAGCCCCTTTTCCTCTGGGTTTAAAGAAAGAAAATGAAAATTTAAAGTTTATACTAGGGAATCTATTTTGGGGGGCAAAGGCAAGATGGTAAAGTGAAAGCAGAAAACTACTGGGTTTTTTTTCCCAGTTTTCCTTAAAAATCACATGGAAAAAAAGGGGAAAAAAAGGGGGGGAATCACATGGAACCAATTCTCTGAACAGAGTCTGACAGAATGAAACCACCCTCCAATTCAAGATAGATTGTAAGGACTTCAAGAAAGGTCAATCTTACTGGAGTGAAAGATGTGTTCAGCACAGCTCAGACAGAATCTGGAAAAGCCAATAAGAGGGTCTTAAACACATCAGGTTAGCAACTGAGACCCATGGTCCAGCTCAATAGAAGATCAGACCAATGGGGCAGCCTCTAGTCACAGCCAAGAAGGCATATTCTGGAAAATTAGGCTGTTTCCTGGGTGGGAAAGAAACATATAGGGCTACCTAGTTTTGAGCAAAAACAAGGGGGCCCTGAGCTCAAAGTCAAGATTCTGAAGTACACGGAAGAGTGCCCCCTCTACCCTAGGAGCAAAGATCCTGACAAAAAAGAGGAAATACACAAAGAGAAGGAAAGAAAACAAACAAGAAACAGAAAAGAACCTTAATGTACAAAACTACTAGGGTGATAGGGAAAACCAAAACACCAACTCAGAAGTGAGGAGGGATGATAGAAAGTGGGCAGGTAGAGGGTAAAGTGGGTTAGAAACAAAACTCTACTAAGGAGGGACAAGGTGGAAAGAGAGAACAAAAGTATATACAATGGAGAAAAGAAGATGGAGGGAAATACAGAGTTAGTCATCATAATTATGAATGGGAATGGGATTAACTCTCCTATAAAATGAAAACAAATAGCAGAGTGGATTAAAAAACAGAATCCCACTGTTGTTTATAAGAAACACAAGATTTGAAACACAAGCTTGTGCACTAATCAACTATGAAAGACTGGGTTCTTCTCAGAGGTTCAGTGATGCAAAGCACCCAAAAGTACAACTATAGAGAATGAATGTAATGTTCACTTTTTTCTGTTTTTTTTTTTCTCTTGTGGTTTTCTCTTTTGTTCTGGTTTTTTACTCCTAACATGATTCATAAATAAATGTGTATGTAAAAAATTAATTTACATGTATAATTAGAAAAAGAAGAATAAAGTTTAAAAAATTAAAGTTTATACTAGGAAAGGAGAGAGGCTCTTGAGGATTGACATATTTTCTCAGCAAAATAAGAGATGAGACCTTCTGGTAAGCTTCGTCTTTTTCTTTCTGTAGGTAGCTTCTAAAAAGGTGATTCAGGGAATCCTGGAGGTCTCTGAAACCCTTCAGAGAAACCACAAATGCAGAATTAGTTTTCAACTTGAATAGAGTAAATGCCTGGTATTTCCTATGGACCCTTTCTTAGAATATAGTTTTATGTGCATAAAATAAAATACATAGGATTAAAAAGGAAATCAATTATATTGACATAATATTTTAATGAGTTTAAGAACCCTTAAAGTAGAGTAAAATGGCCTTAGAAATAGTTCTGCCATTAGCTATATGACCTTGAGGGAGCCACTTTTCCCTTTCTAGGATTCTCTTTCCTCTTCCATAAAATATAAGGATTGGTCTAGATCAAAAGTTCTTAACCTGTGTTTAGGGTCAGGCTCAACAACAAAACTTTGTTAATTTAGTTTTGGTTTCAATGGTTAATAAGGCACTTACTTGTAAATCATTGAACAGTTAATAAAAGGCATTTTACTTTGCCCTCACAAAACAAGGATATACAAAAATGAAATATAATGATAATGAGTATCTATAGGCATGCTTCTTCCATCTCCGTATGGAAATGTATACAGAGAGCAGACGGTTTTTGGTGATTCAATTTGAGACAGCAAGTTAGAGGCATCCAAATTGCCTAATGTATATGTCCATGAAAATTTAGGAAACTAATCCATATTGAGGGAAATGGAGGAAATGCTGATCCTAACATACCTGGGGTCCATGAACATTTTTTTTAAATTCACTAACTATAAGTCTATGTATTTGGTTCCCCTAATATTCCTATGTATTTTATGTTTTTTAAGTATTATTCTAAGAAGAAATCCATATGGTTCACCAGACTTCCAAAGAGGATTCATGGTATAAAAAGGTAAAGAATTTCAGATCTAAAATTCCACAATTATATGATTTTAAAGAAGCTAATTTTCTGATTAGGGCAGTCAGGTGGCATGGTAGATAGAGTGTCAGGCCTGCTTGAAGTCAGGAAGACTCATTTTTCCAAATTTAAATCTGGTCACAGATGCTTGTTGTGTGACCCTGTCACTGTTTGCTCTCAGTTTCCTCATCTGTAAAATGAACTGGAAAATGAAATGCCAAATTATTTGAGTATCTTTGCCAAGAAAACCCCAAATGGACTCACAAGTAAGACACAACAAATTACTGAACAATTCTATAATAAAATATTAACTATTTGAGTGCCCTAATCATCAAAATTTTATTGAGCACCTATTATATAAGTAATAATAATTAAAATTTATTTGGTGCTTGGAGGTTTTCAAAATATTTGCATATATTATCTCATTTGATCTTCACAGCTCTGTAAGGTAGATACTATTATTACCCTGATTTTATTTTAACAACACTTAGAATGAGAGAAGTTAAATGAATTGTCCAACCTTATAAATGTCTGAGACAGGACTTGAATCCAGGCCTTCCAGGTCCAGTACTCAGTCCATCATATCAACTAGTTGTCACACCAATGCCAACATTGAATTCATGAAACATACCCTATGCCCTAGCTCTCAATGATGTTACATTGCAGTTCTAGCTCTGATTTCATCATACCAATATGTCCTGGAAATCACCTATATTCCTAGGTGGTTTCCCATCCATCCTGTCTGCAATTTCCTCTACTTAATAGACTTAACAAAAGCTGTCTTCTATCATCATCTGTCCCAAAGGACAACCAAAGAAACTGGGTTCCCTTGGATGAGGATATCTAATTGATTCTGTTCCTTTTTTTAATATTACAGAGGTTTTTTTTTCCATTTTCAAAGTACATGCAAAGATAGTTTTCAATATTCATTCTTGCAAAACTTGTGCTCCAAATTTTTTCTCCCTTCCCCCCTTCCCCTAGACAGGAAGTAAATATGTTGAACATGTGCAATTCTTCTATACATATTTACACATTGATCATGCTGCACAAGAAAAATCAGATCAAAAAGGGGGCAAATGTAACTCTATTTTTAAGAGAAGTTCTCTAAGGTCAGTGACCATCTTGATCACCTAGAATATATACTTAGTATACCACTAAATGGGGAAGAACACCAAAGTGGAACTCCCCTTCTTGGCATAAAGTGATTTCATGGGACTGTTCACTCTAAGGGTCCATCACTCCAACCCTGCATTTCTCAGGGTTCTATTTATATCCATTAATAATGGTAAAGAACTGCCCAGCTCCCTATGGTGAAAACCTATATTCTTGAAATATTGCATTATTTAAATATTCCTTTTCCCCATCCTATTCCCCTTCATCTAAATTAAAATAATTCAAGTCAAATTAACGAGTACTACTTAAGTGCCTACCATATGCAAGGAACTAATGATATAAATATGAAAAGGAATAGGCATCCATCCCTCCTTTATTCTAAAAGTGTTTTAACCTAATTGGGAAGGAGTGAGGGAAGATAAGACATACACACAAAGGACAATGATACAAAAGAGAATGTGATCAAAATGAAGAAAAAGTTCTAGATTAAATGATATGGGAATGGTTCTCATATAAGGAATTTCCAGCAAAGCTGATACCAAAGCAAGATCTTGAAGGAAAGGTAGAGTTAAACCATTGTAGACATAAAAGACAGCCTTCAGAAATATACAAAGGTGGAAAGGGTCTAAAGGATACAAAAATATCCCAGTAAGTCAAGAGCATCTTTGATGGCATTTTTATTCTATTTCGCAAACTTGGCATTTCATTCATTACTGAGTTCCCATAAAACCAGGGTGTTGAAATGATTGATCTCTGAGGTTCCTTTCAATTTGAATTCAGCTTGAATATTCAAAATTTAGTTTGAATAAGGATTAAGGTATAAGTGACTGGTATAAATAGTACAGAAACTGAATGTGATGTCTAAGTATACACGGAAGTCATGGAAAACATCCATAGAGCTTCACCTTTGTTGGGAGCTTGATTCATTTTTGACACCAGTTTTACTCTACATGTCAACCTTTCCAAAAAATGTGACAGGTTTTTAGAAACAGCTTTATATTTCTCTGTGTGGCAATGCATGTTGGATCCCACACAGAGGAAACAGCTGAATTCAAAAATTCAAAAATCAGTATAACTCCAGAGGATTTTGCTAAATATTTAAGATTTTCATACATATAGATTTGCAAATGAGATCATGACAGTAAGGAAAAGAGATAGTTGTGATGGGACAACAAAGGTCCTAGACTTAATGTCAAACAACCTGAATTTATGTCCCAGCACCATCACTTAAAATGTAATAGTCATTTCTACTTTGGCCAGAAATCCTGAGGATCAGATTTTTTTTTTTTTGTTGGGGGGGGGGGTAGGTGAAAGAGGAACTTCTTTGCCTCAGTTGCTACCTAGCTTTAATCATTGAATGGGTGCAGCCTTAGTCAAACTAAGACCTGTTGAAGATTTTAAACTTAAAAAGACCAAGTTCTCCTACTGCATCTAGGACCACCTCTACTTGTCCTGATCTATATTTTGTCACTGGATCCAGATGGCTCTAGAGGAAAGAATGAGGCAGGTGACCTTGCACAGCCCTCCTTCACTTAAATCTAGTCCACTTGCATGTCATGGCCTTACCTCCCCGATGTCATGGTCCTCTTCCAGAATGAAGGACAAACAATCTTGGACAAGTTATTTAACCTAAGTTGAGATTTTTTTTTCATTTTTGTGTATCATCACTCCTGAGTTCTTTCTCCCAACTCACACTGGGTTGGCAGGATAGAGTGGAGATAGGTAAATAAAAGATGGAGAAAAGACATTCTAGAAATAGGATGTGTTCCCCAAAAGGGAGCTGTCCAGTTTGGCTACTGCTAAAGTATGTAGATGAGTGTCATGAGATAAGAACAGAAAGTAGAGAACTTGAATGTCAGATAAAAAGAATTTGTACTTTAGTCAAAGAGAAGGAAAAAAATTATAGGCAAAGTACAAAAAAAAAAAAAAAAACAAAAACAAAAAAAAAAAACACCAGAGTTGAAGAGGCCTGTGGAGGGCTATTGCCATTCACCAAGTGAGTGACAAGAGAGGCAATAATACTGAAAATAGAAAGAAGATAAAAGGCAAAAGTTGAAAATACAAAACTTGGCAATAGATTGGATATGAAAGGTTAGTGGAAAGTAAGTCCTTAAAGGAGTTAGTGTCAGAGACCTGAAATCAGGTCTCCTGAATCCCATTTATTGTCTCGTCTCTCTACAATTACGTTAGTGGAATTGATAAAGACAAAACTTAAATCTCTAATCATGCCCTCCAAACAGTGGGGAGATGAATAATTGGTATATATGCTTTTCTGGCTATAGCATTTTCCAACAAATAAAATGCATTTTACAGTCTCTTCTTAATGAACATATGCATAGCATTTCCTTCTTGTAATCCTTGTAAAACAATAACAGAATTTTCACTAGATTTTGAATGAAACTTGAAATGGAATAATTTCTTTGGTCTTCAGTTCACCAGATAAAATAATGGAATTCTGATAACTTCCGTGATAACAAATGGAATGTTTCTACATGGCAACAATTAGCTGTAACTAAATATTTTCCAGTGCAGTATACAGGGAAATTTTTACAATTTTTCCTCCCAAGCATTTTTGACATTCTTCTTGTCTCTGCTTGGTTGTCATATGGATGTTAGCCTTAAAGTATTTTGAAAAGATGCTTTAACTATCATTATATTGGGGGAGATCTTTTCTAAGATCAAAGACCTTCAAGTGTATCCAAGTGCACAGTACTGTGTCAACCTCTGAACTGAGGATACCATTTTTGTGGCAGTAGGACTAATCAACGCCAGGGCTGTTTTATTGTTTTGCATTCAAATAAGCCAATGGCTGGTGACAGGACTTTGAACGCTATCTCCATTGAGCTATAGTTTAAAACATTTTATTTTACAGCAAAACTACCGTTAGCTTAAACCCAACTTTATGGAACCACAATGAAAAATTGTTTCTATGTTTCCAAATAAAACATATGTCACTATGGTATTATTCAAAACAAGCAAAAACAAGCTTCCAGGTTAAGTCCTGGGATCTGTGCACATTCAACCCAATCTCCCAAATCTTCTCTAATTACTTTGGTAATTGAAATTTATTGTGAGCTAAGTCTAAATTTGGCCTAGTCCAGCAAGCTCAAAGTTTGTTTTTGTTTTGTTTTTTTTAATGCTATAGGCATTTATAGGCCATGAAATCCAATTAAAAATTACTTTGATAATTAAGCTTTAAAAACATACAATCTATGGCTAGAATGATAGGGAAAGGTAATGCAGAATGTTGGCAGGACTAGGAGATCGTTGTATACTTCAACAACAATACTATATGATGATCAATTCTGATGGACGTGGCCATCTTCAACAATGAGATGAACCAAATCAGTTCCAATAGAGCAGTAATGAATTGAACCAGCTACACCCAGTGAAAGGACTCTGGGAGATGACTATGAACCACTACATAGAATTCCCAATCCTCTAATTTTGTCCACCTGCATTTTGGATTTCCTTCACAGGCTAAATGTACACTATTTCAAAGTCTGATTCTTTTTGTTCAGCAAAACAACTGTTTGGTCATATATACATATATGGTATTTAATTTATACTCAAACATATTTAATATGTATTGGGCGACCTGCAATCTGGGGGGAGGGGGAGGGAAGGAAGAGATTGGAACAAAAGGTTTGGCAACTGTTAATGTTGTAAAATTACCCATGCAAATATCTGGTAAATAAAAACTATTAATAAAAAAAAAAATACAATCTATTATTTACAAAGATACCAAATATAATTTCCCTTCTGTAGTCACTAGATCAGGAACTCAAGGAAGCAACCCATAGATAGTTAAATGTAGTATGCTTTCTAGAGCCTCCAAATTGGGATGTTTTCTAGAGCCCCCACACTGGGATGCCAAAATATACCATCCTAACTAGCTCTCTGGAGGACCTTAGGACCAGCCCAAATCCTTGGTCTTAGTGGAGGAGTAAAGAAAGCAAGAGACCCAGGAGGATGGTCAAAGCTGGAGTCCATTTATTTCACGCCCCCTCAGCCCTTAAATACCTTAGTATGATTACATCACTACAGCACACTGAGCATATGCCAACTAGAGAATCATTACATCACCACATCACATTGAGTAAATGCTTAGTATAAGCACCCTGCTATTGATATGTAAATACCTTTCTTTACTGTAAGTATCCCTTGGTTCATGTAGAACACAGGTGGTTACACCCTCCTTGACTTCTCAAGAAGGATGAGAGCCCTTAGAGGGGATGGGGCGCCAAACCAGACACTGTCAGCAGATTCCTTCTGAGATGAAGGGTCTTAACCCTTACCCAGAGTTCCCCCACTATCTGGGGCCTTCTACAGTTAAAGGTAATAAAAAATACTTGTGACAACAACCCTCATATCCCACTTTCCTTTAAGAACCTGTTGGAGCCACAACAGCTATAATATCCCTAGGAACCTGCTCAAGTTCCTACCACAATATAACAAAAGATGGCCTTAAGATACAGCAAAATCTTCAATCACCAAAGAAAAATTCAATTGAGTTCAATAGACTGTATTTGCTGAGGAAGGGCAATGATCTTATATTATTTTTAGGAAGATTATCAATTGTAAAATTCAAATAAAAAAGATTGTCAGCTAATTTCTAACTATAATAAGAAAATCCACTTAAGCAAAACACACAATTTTTCAACTACTATAATCAAGTAAAGTTCAACCATGGTTCAACATGTAATACTTGACAAAGAAAATGGAATTATCTTCAGCTGATCAGAAACAAAAAGCAAAGCTGACATAGAACAAAATAACTTTCTAATAAATGGAGTTTCATCTTGATCATCTTGATAGGACTTTTTCCTCTCTTATCTATAATATAAATATAACAACACTAAAATCATTAATATCAGGTTATTTAAAACATTCTTATTATGACTACTGGACATGATATGATATAGATTTATTTTTCAACTACAGTAACTTTAATTCCATAAAACCCATACTCCTATATCAGTTGTTTGTATAGTGATCACTTTGCCAATCGTAATTGTATAGAAAGGAATAGTTTTTAAATTGCAAATAAGAATTCACCAGAAGAACAGAGAAAAATGCCTTGTTCATTTTAATGCAATCTCCAAAGATAAAATGTATGTAAATATAAGGTAAATCATTATAGAAACTTAGGAAAGCTTCTAATTCACTTTCCCATTGGGAACCTAAGGTTAGAAGGTACTTCTGACATGATTATAGGTCACCTGCAAAAAGGCAAAAAGCAGAAATGTCATTATTTCACAAATGGATAACATGAGCATCCAACCTGTCTCCCCACATCTGTAATAGAGTATTAACAAATCACTGCATTAAGTGGCTTCTCAAGGGAACTCCACAAATATTAAAGATATGATACCTAAAAAGCAGAAGTGTGGCATGAAACTGTCAAAGAAGTACACTGAGGGATGAGGTAGAATGTAAATGCAAAGAATAAGGTAATACCTGGTATGCTTCAAGAAATGAATAATTGTAGGAGCTAAGCCATACTCTGCTGAGAATAAGCAAAACACAGTCATTGAGGTTTTCAGAAGGAAAAAACAGCTTTAAAGACTCCAAGAAATCTGTTTTCTAGGAGACAGGGGAGGGGGGAAAACCAACAAGTGCATATTATTTTCTCCACTGAATATATCCTATTCAAAGATGCTGAAAATATCTTGTAAAAATTGAATATGGAAGATATTCAAAAACACAATTGTTTAAATTTTGCTTTTCCTAAGCTTTACCATAGACTAAATTTGTCAGAATAGGCAGCATTAAAAAGAAATTGTAAGATGAGTCAGTACCCTTAATGATTCTTTATTGCCTCTAGAATAAGAATACAAACTAAAAAAAAAAAAAAAAAACCTCCTTAATCTGGTATTTAACCTGATTTTTTTACCATTTCTTTCTAATACTATTTCTTTCCATTCATTATTTGCCTATCCACATTCCACATCCTGGTCAAATGGAGCAGTTCTCCAATGTTTTCTTGATCTACCCCTTTTTTGTTTGGAACTCACTTCCTCTTCATCCCCACTTGTTACAATCCTTTTCTTCCTTCAAGGTACATTCTCCAAGAAGCTTTCTCTGAATGTGAAATCTTCCTTTTCAAATTCTCTTCTTACACTTTGTGTATATCTCTTCTCTGTACTTATCAAAATCTCCCACTTTATTTTCTTTCTGCGTCTTTCAAATTTTTAAAACCCAATTACTTGTTTGTGTAATTTGTCATATTTTTTTCTATTCATTCATAACCTTCTTGAGGGCTGGGATTATTTTACATTCCATCTTTGGATTCCAGTACCTAAAAAGGTATCTGACACTGTATTAATTAATATTGATTGATTAATGCTAATTAATATTGATTGAATTGAAACACCCTGCTTTTCTTTTTTTAAATTGCAAGTATAGCATAGAGTTAAATATTTCCTGTGATACAATATTCTTCACTGTTATTCTCTCCCAATGACAAAGACATGCTATAGTCAACATAAAAAAGAGAAATATTCTGTTATGACTGGATGAACTTGTTTCAAATGCTCTGGTATGGTCTAGGAAGAATACACTAAATTCTAGGGTAGAATACACAAAAAAAATTAGATTACATAGTACTACCTAGCCTCATATAAGAGGAAGAGAAGGCAAACCACAGGAAACCACAAGTTATCATTACTTTCCCTAATTAACATAGAGACCAATCAATCAACAAACCTTCCAGAGTACACTCTTTTTAACCATGTCAAATATAGTCCATTCTCTACAAGATGATTTTTCCTGAGAGAATGGATCCTGATGAATTATTCTGGCCCCAGATCTCAAGAAACAGAAATAGAGCCACATATAAGAAATTTAAATACAGAATTTATAAGCAGCATATAAACTACTGGTAGAAACACTCAGTCACAGGAATGATATGAAAAATTTTCTTCTTTCCTTGAACAAAGCAAGCACTTAATAAACGCCTTATCTATCTGCTTATCTATATATAAGAGAAGCATTGGGTTGTGCTTGTATTCTATTGCTTTCTTGAACAATTTCTGACACTTAAAAGTAGTTAGCAAAACTCTTATTGTTATTGCTACTGTTGGGTCATTCAGCTCTGCCCAAATACTTGAACCTTTTTATCTTCCACTATATCCCAAAATTCATCCAAGATCATATTCATTGTTTCCATGATATTATCTATTCATTTCATCCTCTACCATTCTATTTTTGCTTTCAGTCTTTCACAACATTAGAGTCTTTTTCAAAGAGTCCTCTCTTCTCATTAAGTGGCCAAAGTATTTAAGCATTTCCTTCAGTATGTGTTCCTCCAGTGAATACTGTGAATTAATTTCCTTAAGCAAAAGTCTATAGTAGCACAAAGCTACCAAGTCAGGAGTATATAATCAAGGGAAAGATGTCTTAGGGTACCAGAAACCTATACCCAGGTACATAACCATTCCTGTGCCAATCATCTCCAGCCAGAAGAGTACAACTTGAACAGCACCAAGAAAATAAAGGGCATAACTTTGGGAGTCTCAAAATAGCCCAGTTAAAATTAGTTGCCTCAATGGAGATTTACTCCACTCTCTCTAAGTCTTCCTTCCATCATAAACAATTATAACCTGGCATTATATCAACAAATATTGGAGACCTTCAATGCTGATGTTTCTTTTCTTCTTCACCCTGATTCCCAGCTTGTTCTGAAAGATTATTACAAAGTTCAAGTACTCATTCAAGTCCTTGTTCCTAAGGAGCTCCACTTCTACATTGGCAAGGATTCTTTTCATTTTGCCCCTGTTGACAATCTGTGCTTTCCTTTGGATTAGAATCTTAGACACTGACATTCAAGAGTGACTCTTCATGTTTTCAGGGTTCTTAACTTCTGATGCTTCTCAATGGAACTAGTTTATGCCTCTCCTCTTAGATCTCACCTACTTCTTGTGACAGAAAATAACTGATAGAATGGCATAAAATTATAAGATTTTAGAAGTAAAAGAAGTCTTTGAGATAAACTAATCCAACAGCTTCATTTTTCATTTAAGGAAACTGAAAACAATAGAGAATAAAAGATTTGTTTACAGTCACAGCAAGCAACTCTAAACAGACACTGGTCTAGAAGTCACTTCTCTTGATCCTTAACCTACTGTATTTTTAACATCACACTATTCAAATCTGGGAAAGAAGAATAACACAAAGCTTACTTAAAACTTGTCAGAGTTGTAACTAATATTAAAAAGGCTATGATAAGCATGCAAAAATTATATTCAGGAAATGCAGCATAAAAGATACATTCAAATCAGATTTTAATACAAATTTAAGACAAATTAAGACAAAAATTTTAAGACAAAAGGAGAGATGAGAAAGGAGACTTCAGACCTTGGGAGAGCATAGTGCAAGAAATTCTAGGAAATTAGCCATGAAAGTCCATACAGAGACTCCATTAAATTTCGTAAGCTGACCCTGAGCCACTGCAAAATTGATGCTATTCAGGATACAACTCATCTAGTTATACTAGGTAGAAAGGATGAGGTGGACATTTGATAACTTATTTGACAGAATTATTTTTTCTAACCAGTTGTGGCATTCAATTGTTCCTATCTGCTAGAATACTTGACAAGGAATTCAAAATTTTGGAGTCTTAGAACAAAATTCAAGTTTCTCTTTCCCGGTCCCTGCTCTGCATTAATAAATTCAGTAATTAAAATTCAAGGTGCTTTCTCAGTTTCCACAAAAATCCAAATGGAAGTATAACAATGCTAACCTTGAGGTTTCAGTACATCTGTTGGTCTAAAAATACAATAAAGTAGGAGGAAGTAAGAAGTCTGCCAATGTAACAGCATATTTTGAATCATGTTCTTCCAAGATAGACAAATAAGCAATTATTCTCTACCCCCTCCAGACAAATAAACCATCATTCCTATCCCCTCCATAGAGAAATGTATTTATCCAAGTTTCTTCTGGAATCATCTGCTATTTGAGGATAGAAATAATTAATTGAGTGAGGAAGGAATAATAAGTTCCCCACTGACATTACATACACCATTCTTAGAAAAAAAATGTCACTAAGCTCTTCTGCAGGTGGGGGGAAGTAGATGCTAATCCCTTTCAAGATATGAATTCTATGACCTAAGACTTTTCCTGCTGGTACCTTATTTCCATAAAATTAACTTGAAAGGTCAAGTTAGAGAATTTGAAATCAGTACTCTGATACAAATGCTATTTGGGATTAGAGCATGTACATGCAAAGAGGTTAGTTGGTCAGTCAATATTCATTTTGTACTTATAATATATCAGACACTGTACTTTGCATTGGGGACACTGTACAAAGCATTGGTGATACCAATGTAATTTCAAGTCATATATGAGATGGATGTATAAAATTCAGAATTCTTGGTAATTACATAAAAGCAAAGCTCTTTAACAACATCATAGGAATGTGGTCTCTCTCCCCTCCCCTCCCTTTCCCTCTGTTCCCTTTCTTCTTTTTGTGCATCCCTTTCAGCAAACAGCCAGTACACATATATGATTGGAAGGGGACATGGTGCTAATTCAGGTACATGGATAGTGACCCAGCCAAAACAGCTAGAATGGGGTGGGGAGTTCATGAATTCTTCCATTAAATGTTCATATAAGTATATGATAGCTGAATGGAAAATGGACAGGAGTGGACAGAGACTTGAGGGAAGGAGATCAATCAGCAATCTATTACAATAGTACACATAAAAAGTGATGGAGGGCCTGCATCATGGTGACATCATTTCAGAGAAGAGAAGCATATATAATATGTGATGTCAAGAGCTCCAAGTTTGGAATCCAAAGAACTGGACCAAAGTTGGGACTTCACTACTTGTTACTAGTAAGACATCATCTCTCTGAACTTTGATCGTATGTAAAAGGGAGATACACATATTTATATACATATTTATAAGATCTTTTCCACAAAGAACTCTTCCATAAAGACTTCAATCAATAGCAGGTAATGATATCCCCATTTCAAAGTGGAAAGGGACTTCAGAGGCTATACGGTACCTTGAAACTATAAAATGTTTTATAGATAAAAGAAATAGACATTCATTAATTTAGTCATTTTAGAGCTGAGAGAATCTCAGAAATTATCTAAACTTATGGTTCTCTAACGGTGCTCCATTAGGTCAAAGTTATTTTCAAAATAATGCTAAAACATTTAATCTCAATATAAGAAAATAACAATAAATAAACCCCTTTAACCAGAAATTCATTGGGGGGTCCTGAATAATCATAAAGTATATAAATGGTTCATAAGACCGGAGACCACCTACCATTGCCAGGATTTTCAGAGGAACTAAAGTCCACAAAGATGAAATGACTAGTCCAAAATCAGATATAAAAAAATGGTTGATGTGAAACTAAAACCCATAAATCCTCACTCCCAGTTCATTGCTTCTTCTAATATGCTGAGCTGCCTTTCCATTTGGAACTGGCATCAAGTGCATTGCTAAAATCTTAAATTTTCCTTGATGGGCATGAAACAGATCAAGTCTGCTTCCAATCCCCAGGACTGTGCTTCATTCTCAAGCTAAATCAGCCACTGATTCAATGAATGACCTGCAGCTAATATCTGATTAATGACTCTTAATTACTAGGAAGTAGTTTTAAAAAAAATACAAAGAACTATAAAATGCTAAGGCTTATTATCCTCAAAAGGCTCTCTGGTGTTTTCTTACAGGCAAAGCAAATAGTTTTTATTCCCCTCTGCCTTTAAGCTTATTTTTACTCATCAAGAACAATTCATTCCCCCTTGTAATCTTATTTTCTCATTTTTGCAACTCAGTCTTAAATTCTATCCACTGCAAAGGGAGTTGTTGTTCATCTTTCTACTCTATGGGGGACATTGCTTTTGACAGCTTGCCAAGAAACAGATTGTGCTTTTTTTAAGTGTATGTTCATTGGAGAGGACAAGGGAGTATTCAGAAATGACTATTTAGCTGCCAAGAGGTAACCAATCACCTCTGAGCTTCTGGAGAGGTCTATATAAGACAACAACAATAACCACAACAACAAAATCTAAATCATATCACATCCCTTATTTAAAGCAATGTTAAATTTAATATCATCTCTCTTATTCACTCAAAACTTCAAGCATATACAGTTTCATTTGGATAGATTCTATTTCATTCCATTGACACCCATAATAATCTTTCTTTATTCTAAATTAATGACCCTCATGAGTTGCTATAACTGAAAAAAATTCATTAGGTAGCAGTCTTTTTGGCTTCTGAATTTAATGGGACTAGTTTTCTAAGAACAGACACACAGTCCATTTTGACTGGTAGCTGAAGCTTTTTAGTTTGGTAGAACCTGCCAGCAGAGAGAAATACAACTTGAATTCTACCAATGGAAATTTCAAATGCCAGGTTTACTTCCATGCCCTGATGAGTCACTAAAAGAAGACTTAAGGGAATGTGTTATTTCTAAAACTATGTAAAATATGTACATGCCTCCATGGAACAAGAATAGTTTTTCCTTTTTATTCAATTTGCTGGGATGATTAAGCACCCATTCTTACTGTATTATATTACATTAGGCTCTATGGTAGGCAGTAAGAATACAAAGACAAACATATATATATATACACACACACACATACATATATACAAAGAAACATAGATACATGCATATATGTATACAAACGTGTGTGTGTATGTGTGTGTGCAAGCAAGTCTTTGTCTTAAGGAGTTTATATTGTTTAAGAAATTGGGGACATATAAGTATAATATATAAGCACATATATAAGTATAAATATATGTGAGAAGGAAGTTATTAGGAAGACCTAATCAATTAAATTCCCAATATTGATTTGAAAGTGCCTATTTAAGGGGCAAGTAATACAGAATTAATCAGCAGTCTAAGAACTTTTAAAAAATATTTTGATAACAATTCCATTATATTTTACTTCCTTTACAATTCTATGTATTTTATTTTATGTATTTAAAAAAAAAAAGTATTCTGAGAAGGGACCCATAGGCTTCACTAAACTTCCAAAGGGATCCATGTCACAAAAGCTTAAGAACCTCTTTCTTAAAGGAAATATAAAGAAATATTTGGCCTTTGTTATTTCTCTAGAAGTACAGCTATCCCTTCCATATTTCAGAGTTAGGGGCATAACACTTCCATGATTTGTAAAATCTACATAGATTTTTTTGTCCTTTTCTTCATACCAGAGAATAAGTCCGATTGTTTTTCTTTTTTTTTTTTCTTTAATGGGGTATTTGCAGTACAATATTATAAAATTATATTAAGCATTTGACCATAAGCCCTATGTTGTATTCTGGCCTTTGCATATTTTCTGAAGCTTCTGCAAAATTCCAAAAAAATTCCTATTTAATTTCTTATGCCAACTTTCCACATATCAAAACTGCAATGGAGAAAGTTGCTATGTGGAAGGGATAACTGTAATTCTCCAATCAATTTCTTGCTTGAATTATAGACAATTTACTATTTACTAGCTGAAGGATTGGCCACATCCCTAGAAGTCTTTACAAAAGCAAGGCACTTTACAGGGAGTAAGAAGAGCTCTTTTAACATTTTAGAAATTGAAGACAGGGGCTGGTATGTAGTACAAATGGATGCTCAAGTCAGGAAGAATCATCTTCCTAAGTTTAAATCTGGCCTCAGATACATAGCAGCAGTGTGACCCTGAGAAAATCAGTTAACCCTGTTTGCCTCAGTTCCTTATCTGTAAAATGAGTAGTGAAGTAAACAACAAACCAGGATCATCGCTAAAGAAAAACCCCAATCACAAAGAGAGTCTCTAACTAAGCATTAAGTTGAGGAAGGATTTCTTTCTCCATCTAGACTTCACTCCCATGGTTTCAGGTTAGCCTCCACAGTACAGAGTTGGGACACCAAAAAAAAAAAGGACTTAATTACAGGGGCAAAACCTAGGTTGGCTACATGCCTTCCTTAGGGGTGTGCTTCTCTAGTTATTCTAATTTTAATCTACAAGTGTACATAATAATGTGTATCCATTTTTCCTAATGATACTGTGTATTTGTGAGAAAATATGCTTGTAATGTTCATGATTGAAATATCTGGTTATTTCTCTTCATGCTATGCCTTTTCAGTAAATTCCTCAGTGGAATTTGTCACCTAGTTGATTATTGAAAGTAAGCTCATTAATGAGGACTACTTGGCAGCTAGGTGACACAATGGACAGTCAGAAAGACCTGAATTCCAATATGATCTCAAACACTTACTAACTGTGTGAACCAGGACAAGCCACTGTACTATATTACATTATTTGCCTCAGTTTCCATAACTCTAAAATAGTAATAATAATAGCACCTACATGGCAGGGTTGTGGTAAGGATCAAATAAGATAATATTTGTAAAGACCGTAGCAAATGCCTGGCATATAATAAGTGCTATATAAATGCTTTTTCCTTTCATTTTCCCTTTCTGCCCTCCCCTTTCCTTGGTTTTAAGAGTTCAAATCCACAGAGTATTTTGAACATGAATTATCTGTTCTCCCTCCCCTACCATGAGGGAATTTACCCTAAGAGTACAAGTTTAGGGTAGCTCAAAGAGTATATACATATGAAAAATTAAAACAAAGTAATTTGGGAAGACATTATCAACTGAAGGAATTTATATAGGAAGTAATGCTTGAACTGAGCTAGGAAGGAAGTTAGGAATTATAAGAGGCCAATGTGAGAAACAAGTGCATTCTAGACATGGAGAAAAACTTGTCTGAAGGTAGAAAAGTAAATCACCATGTGAAGAACCTTAAGGCTATCCTTGCTAAACCACAGAGCACATGATGGGAACTACTTTGAAATAAATCCAGAGCCATGTTGTGAAAGCCTTTGAAAGTCACAAAGGAGTCTGTATTTGATCCTCTATGTAACAGGGAACCATTGAAGTTAACATAAATACTTTAAACTTTTTATTTGTTTTATTTTGAACTTAAGAAATAAAACAAGCATTTCTATAACAGAATATAAAAAATAATTGCACATGAAACAGCAAATCTATTATGTATATCTTGCTATTCCTTTTAAATATATATTATTATTTAACTTTTTTATTCTTCCTTCCCTACCTTGCCCTAGAGATGGTTATCATTAGATACGAATATACATGTATGTATATGTGTATATGTATATTTGCATATGTATATTTTATATATATATATATGTTTAAAACAAGTCTATCCATGTTTTTCCAAGATTATATCACAATCATGCACCACAACTTGTTCAGCCATTCTACAATTAATGGACATTCCTGCAATTTCCAACTCTTTGCCACAAAAAAGTATGAATACAATAGTATGATAAATATAATAATTAAATTTTCCAACCAAAAATAAAATATTTAAAACAACAAGTTTGATAGCCCTCTCTTACACCAATTCACTTAAAAGGACATTTTAGATAACTTCTATAACTCTAACTATTCCCATTACTCACTAATAACATAGGGATAGATAATGAATGTTCTATTTCACTCCCAGATAAACTCCTTTTACTAATACAGGTCAAGATTGTCTCTGCATGTATAGTCTCTGGGAGTTGCTAGGAATACTAAATGGTTAAGTCTTCTCTAGAGTCACATGATCATTATATGTCAGGGATGGCTCTTAAACTCAGTTCTTCAAACCTTTGAGACTATTTTTTATCCATTATACCACAGTACCTCTCTTCCCCACTGGCAAAATGTGAACTATATAAAGTCATCCACATATCACTTGGCAGGTGTTGGAATACCTCTTGGTTTAATGTAAATCTGTCTGGGTCACACACTAGCCCCACTCCATGAAGCCTCATCTTGCTGTTCTGGTCATGAGAGATTTAATATTTTTCTTGAAAGGTTTGTTTTAAGATATTTTCTTTAATTCATGGTACAGAGTAAGTATAAATATGAGTAAATGGATGAGAAGTGAATCAAATTTGGCCTTGGCAAATTTTGGTGGAAACATGAATCTAGCCTTCTTTCTTTCTTTCTTTCTTCCTTCCTTTCTTCTTCCCTCCTTCCCTCTCTCATTCCTTCCCTTCTTTCTCTCTTGCTTGCTTTCTTGCTTTCTTTTTTTCCTAACTTCAAATTGCCTTTTTTCTTCCTTCCTTCCTTCTTTCTTCCTTTCTTTTTTTTTCTTCCTTCCTTTTTTTCTTTCTTCTTTTTTGCCCTAATTTCAATAAAGATCTTGAGAAGGAAGCTGCCATAAATTCTAATAATTTCTGTGGAGTAAGGGTACATTGAAGAGAGTTCTTTAGGGGCACAATATCCTAATCAGAAATCACAGAATTGTAGAATTTAATTATAGGAAGTGATTTCAATAGGACTATATAGGAAGTGATTTCAATAGGACTATACTTCATTCAATTTAACCTAAACATGAAAGGAATCCCCACTAGTACATATCCAATAGTGGTTGCCTTGCTTGTGCTTAACAAACTTCAAGATTAAGGAATCCACCACCTCTTGAAGAAACCTCTTCTACTTCAGAGCATTTTTAATTTCAGGAGATTTTTTTTCTGACATTGAGTCTAGATTGCCTTCATTGGAACTTATTTTTTCAAGAGGCAAATATTTATTATGCTCCTTAGGATGGGCTAAATTCATTAGGGAATTTTAGCAAGGAAAGAAGGGACCTAAGATTCCATTAAGAAAAAATAGATTGAGGGAAGATGCTATTAAGGGGCAGCAAGTGGGAGAGTATGCCATTGACTGGTGGACTAACTCTAAAAAGGAGTTAGTGTCCTAATAGGCATTAATTATTGTGATGCTTAACAAGTAAGCCAACTCCAAAAAGGAATTAGTCATAACAAGGAAAAAAGACATCATAAAGTATGATTACAACATTGACTGGCAGGTAAATTCCAAAAGAAATTAGTTATTGTGACATTAGCAAGTGGACTAGCTTGCTTAGTGGAATAACCCCCCCCCAAAAAAAAAGTTAACGAGGTAGGGAAATTATGCCATTGGTTAGCAGGCTAACCCTAAAGGGGAGTTAGCACCCTAAAAAGAATTAGCCTTCTTAGGGACTTTTACCCTTTGCTCCTACTTCTGCCTTCCTTGACCACATTGAAGCACTCTCATCTCTTCTCTCCATAATGGCTTTACTTGAAGATAATTATCATGCCCTCCTTGAGCTTTCTCATATCCAATATAATACCAATGTAATAAAATGTAAACATTTCCAGTTCCTTCAATTTTCATATAGCATTTATTTAAGGACCTTCACCATTCTAGTTGCCCTTCTCAGGCATTCTCCAGCTAACCAATGTCCTTCTAAAATCATAGCTTGGATAGCATCTAATGATGGCAGGGTACTATGGGATTATCACTTCACTATTCCTGGAAGCTATGTCTCTCCTAATTTATAGTAAAAAAAATCATTTATTGCTACATTACATTGAATTTGAAATCCAGCAAAAGCCCCAGACCTTTCAGAAAAATTGTAGTCTGGCTATGTCTCACATCCAGAATTTATATTGTTGGGTGGTTTTGCACCCAAATATGAGACTTTGAATGTAACCCTATTGATTTTTTTCTTATTAGATACAATGACACTTTAAAAGAATTTCCTAAGTATAAGTCAGATACTTGCATAGGATTTGTAAATCTTCACCAACTAGAGATTGTTAAAAGAATCTGGCTCTATACAGTATAATGAAGCATAGAGCAGATCAATAGCCATGAGACAGGTTGTGACACCCAGAGAAGATGCAATATCCAGTAAAGAAAAACAATGTGCCAGCAAAGAGCAGAGAGCAGTGCAGTGTCATCATCAGAGGATATTAGCTTCTCTACATTGTCAGATATATGTATCCTTCATGGGTTACTTGGCAAGCATTATGCTATCTTCAGGTTATCTTCAGTTACTCCCTACTTACTGATGCCTAAAAATATGCTGATTTTTAAAATACTTTCCTATTCTTATTCTTCTCTCTTCCTCTTTCCCTTTCCTCCCTTTTCTTCTCCCCTTTTCTCTCCCCCAATTTGGTTTCAAAGCCAGACTCTTAGATAAGATTGTCTACACTCATTTCTGATTTCATTTTCAGTATTTTTAAAGCTGAAATGATTTGCCTTTTTCTTAACACATGTCCCACAAAATCCTTCAACTGATTGACCCATTTTCAATGTAAATGCAAAAGAAAATTCAGGAACTGTAAAGAAAAATATAAAACCTCTATACCTGACAGGTATCCATTTTCCCCAATATTTCAGTTAGGTGGTACAGTGAATAGAATGCTAGATTTGAAATCAGGAAGACCTGAATTCAAATCTTATCCCAAACACTGACTTACTGTGTGACCTTGTCACTTAGCCTCTTTCAGAGGCACTTTTCTCAACTATAAAGTGAAAATAATAATCATAGTACCACCAACCTCTAAGGATGCTGTGAATGAAAAAATACATACACACATGTAAAATATGTATATATGCATATAAGCTTGTGTATACAGAGATATATACATATATATATATATATATATATATATATATATATATATATATATATATATATATATATATATATATATATATGAAAATTTGAAAAGCACTATATAAACACTAGCTGGTATTATCAACCTGTTTTACTTATAGGGTCATTTCCTAAACCTTACTCATCAGAATTCCAGAAATTATTTCATCTGGAGAGTCACAGTAAATTCCTTCCACAGGAACAGTGGGCTGGCAGGGACAGAAGTAGCTGGAAATTCCTGTAGTTACCTGAACTCATGGACAATTTCATGCTCAGATGGTTTTAAATACAAAATCTAATTTTGTCCAGACAGTCAATCAAGCCAGCCAAATAACTCAAATTACAGTGAAAGGCAGAAGCTCACCACAGTATCAAAATACAATTTCCTTTTTTTAACCAATACCTCAGAATGCACTCTCCACACAACTCCACCTATCTCCAAAAGAGTTCCTGGACATTCTAGGAATAAGACACTATCTGCTTGCCAATGGATGATTTCTGAAGGTCTTTTTTAGAAACCAAGTAGAAGCAGTGTTTACTCAGCCCTGACTTTCCCATTTAAGGTGCCAGATGGGTAAAGGATACTTTTTTCATGGTACTGTACTACACACCCTGCAGCTTAGTCATCGTGGGAATCAGAGAGCAGAAGTCAAGCTACCCTAGAGTAAAATGGGCATTAGAAATGCATCTGTTTCACCAGCTCAGCATGCAGCATGATTGAGAGAAAAATATTGGTGAACAGTACAACTGCTGTTCCTGTATAGAGACATGGTAGTGTCTAAGCAACCAGCATAAATAACTTAAATAGACAATAGATGGAGGCTTTGAAAAAAGCCTCCTTCCTTCCTGTATCTGTTAATCTACAAGATTCTTGGGCTCCAGTCTTCCTCCACACATCATAGAAAGAAAAGGGATCACCAAGGAAAAGTGAGATTTTGTTTTCAGATACAGACAAACAGAATCCTTACAAGCAGGCATCAATGTTGAGAATGAGGAGATAGTACACTTTTTTTCACAAATTCCGAATAAGACTACTTTCAAGGTGCAACGCTCTTCTTGACTTCATTTCTTTTGAACAATCAGTTTCCATTTCAATATTAGTTTCTACAATCCCAGCAGAACTTGTCCCTGGGGAAGTTCTACAAGATCTGAGACAAGAGGCAGGATTAAGGAAATTCTAGGTCAGACATATCACATGGAACAAATGAATAGAGTTTGGCACTCAGATTTTGTGAGTCACTGAATAGGCAAAAAACTTCATTCTTCTTGGGCAACCAACAAGAGAGAAACTTAGTTAGCAGCTGCTGATTTTTGGAAAGGGGCTGAGAAGAACTTCCAATTGGATTCAAGGACAGTTAACCCCATGCTTTAAATATGGACACACCATACATCCTTTGAGCTCTTGAATCAACTGTAATAAACTCTCTTTAATGACTTAATTTCCTGGATATTGCTCACAGAACAGCTTCAAAGCCTTTCTCTACGTTCTCTGATTCCATTATTCCTTTCACTATCTTCTGTTTGTTACTCCATACACACACACACACATCTTAGTTATCCCTGCTCCTGCTTCAGAGTCAGGATTCAAGGAGTCCATGAACTTGGATAAGGAAAAAAAATTAATTTTTTACTTTAACATTCAAATGAAATTTATAATTTTCTTCTATTGTGAATATAGATAATAAACATTATTTTGAAAAAGTCCATTGCCTTCACCAGACTGTTAAAGTCCATTACATAAAGAAAAATTAAGAAGCCCTGCTCTGAGACATCTAATTTCCTCAAAGTGAAGTACTTAGCTTCTCAGCTAGAATGCTTTTTCCATTATCTACACAGCTTCCCCAAATTCTACCTGTTCCATGAAGGGCTTCTTGTGTAGAAGAAGGGAAAGAAAAAGGGCCCATATGTACAAAAATGTTTGTAACAGCTCTTTTTTAGGGCAAAAAATGGAAACTGAGGGGATAACCATCAATTGAGAAATAGCTAAATAAATTGTGGTATGTGATTGTCATGGAATATTGTTGTTTTATGGGAAATGATGAGCATGATGCTCTCAGAAAAAAATACCTAGAAAGTCCTCTGTGTCTCAAGCAAAATGAAATGTACTATACACAAAGTAATAGCAATGTTCTGGGATGACCAGCTATAAATTACTTTGCTATTCTCAGCAGTACAATGATCCATGACTACTCTGAAAGATTTATGATGAAAAATCCTATCCATACCCAGAGAAGAAACTGTGCCTAAATACAGGTAGAAGCATTCTTCCTCCTTCCCCCAGTCACTAATTCTACTTTTCTTGAGGATTTTTTAAAAATAGGTTAGGAGATCAATGTTTTCGTTAGCAACAGGACTTTTATGGAAATGTTTTTTGCATAATTTCACATTAATTTCTAAATGGGGATGAAGGAAAGGGAGAAAATCTAGAACTCAAGAGATTTAAAAACAAAAATAAAAAATTGTTTTGAATATAATGGTGGGGAAATATTAAATAAATCATTTTTAAAGTACATTTTAAAAAGAAGTGGAAGAAATGTCCAGGGATAGCAAGATGATGTAATCCATCACTTTCTTTAAACCCCAACAAATGACCTGTATGCCATAGAGTCTACAGCTAAATTCACAGGGAAAAAAAAATACAGTTCTTAAGGTAAAAATCCTTTATGAATTAACACTGGAGAACTAAATCACTTACTCAATATCCTTTCCCCTTCAGTTCCATGTGGCATGAGATCCATATTTCCAGAAGGTCAACAATAATGTGGAATAGAAAATGATTAATAATAATAGAAATTATGGAAATGATGATTTTGAGAGAAATTTCAGTAAGTTGTTGGATATGAAAACCTAATAATAAGAAACTAAGAACATAGCAAAGAATTATAGGCAACAACAGTTGTTTTTCAAAAATGTTTAGAAGTAAAGGAAAAAGAGAGATAGAACTAAAGTCTGATGAGATAGGACTATAAAATCAAGATTTAAAGCTGGGTAGGACCTGCTGGATGGCCGAGTGAATAGAAAACTGGTCTTAAAGTCATGAAAATTCTCAAATTCAAATCTGACATTTATTAGCCATGTGGTCCT
The DNA here is from genome assembly GCF_048593235.1 of Sminthopsis crassicaudata. NCBI lineage: Eukaryota > Metazoa > Chordata > Mammalia > Dasyuromorphia > Dasyuridae > Sminthopsis > Sminthopsis crassicaudata. The sequence continues at coordinate 119,696,515 of NC_133619.1, read as the reverse complement.
GGGTGAGCTAATTAACATTTATTTATCTTATTCCACTGGACAAACCACTCCAGTAACTTTGCAAAGAAAACCCCATGGATAGTATGTAGTCCGTGATGTCACAAAGAGTCAGACATGACTGAATGACTAAAAAAAAGAAAAAAAAAAAGAAAAAAGAAAAAAAAAAAACAGGACCATATAGTCTACCCTATGGGGAAACATGGGAGATAAGGCACTTGACATAAATCATACAAATAATCTCAAAAGTAATATCTGAACCCAAGTCCTCTATCTCCAGAGTCAATGTTCTTTTTACTATGTCACTATCCATATTATCATAGAAGGGTAAAGGAAAGGATATTTTAGTATGGATAAAATGATCATATTTATAGTTTGATGGACAAGAGCCATGGTCATTTTCATGTATGTATCATCTAAAATAGTAAAATAGAGTAAGCATTTAATAATATTTGTTGAATTGAATGTCTTATCTAAAAGCTGGTATTTTTAATTTTTTTGGATCATCGATACTAATGGCAGTCTGCGAAAGTCTATGGAAACTTACCATAAAAATATTTTAAAATGTAGAAAATAAAATAAAAAGATTAGAAAAGAAACCACTTAGATTGAAATTGGTTATCAAGATATTTTCAAAAATAAGTTTATAGAAGACAAGATCAGAACTCTTGAAAGAGGATAGTGGTAGCGAGAACAAAATGAAACTGCCAAGAAATTTAGCACAGAGATGTATTCCTGCTTTTTGGTGATTATTAGTCAAAGACTCAAAAGACGTCACTTAGCACATTATAGATCTTTATTATAGAAGGAAGTAGGACACAAATTAGTAGTAGGGCTGGGGCTAGAATCCCTGTTTTCCAAGTCCCAAAACAATGGGATCCATGGCTTGCTCTAGGCAAAATTGTGAGTTAGAAAGTTAGGAAATTTATCTTTAGCGTTCAACCTCCATTATATGTAATACTCCTTTAAGTTAATTCCCATCTCAGGTACCCAATGCCTTTGTGCTATCCAAGGAACCTCTCCAGTGGACCCTTCTTATCTTCTTCTATTTGTTAAGAACTCAGTATCAAGGACAAGGAAATAGCTGAAGATGAGCACAGACCCTTAATATGTCTCTTGGTCCAACTAGTCTGCTCTTTATCAAAATGGTCACTGCATGAGATAGCTGCCATTTTGTGTTTTCTGTCAATCCTAGGCAGAGAGTAGAATTTAGAGAAGAAAAAGCAGGCAATCTGTGTTTCTGAGGCTTGGACCACAATGACCAACTTCTTTTGGGATAGTAAATGATTTTCATCTCTTTAAGAAAATTCTAACTGAACTCAAGGAGAGAGAAGATCTGTGATGCCTCTAAGAAAACTCATTTTTGCTATGAAAAATAGAGTTCTAGGAACAGGACAAATGAAGAGGAAAAAAAGAAATTCAACAATCTAATAGAAATTCTACACTTTATGAATAAACTGAACAATGAGTCACCACAAGCTGTGAGAATGTATTTGTATTAATTTTAAATTTTAGAATATCATAGCACGCAGAGATCTTAGGAAAAGTCATCTCATTTGGCATAAGCCATAAGCAAACAGGGCTTTTCATTGCAATGAAGAATGAATTCCCAAAGGGAATGTGTCATAGCTACAGGTGTCAAACATCTAATCTCTTCAAATAGGAATGAGAAAGTGACACATCACATCAGAGTACTGGATCACTTTTTTGGTTTTTTATAAAGCAGAGAAAACACAAAATTATTTCAACAGGGAAAGAAAAATATCACATATAATTTGTCAGTTGACTTTCTTTTATCCTTTTTTATTTGTAGTCGGCAGAAGAACTGGTGAGACAAGGGAATTTGTGTGCTGACAGCATCACAAACTCAGCTGTCACATTCCCTATTAATGCTAATTGGGGATAAAATGACTCTTCTGACATCTCCACAGACAATACTTTCACAGAGATGCTTTTTTGAAGGAAGCATAGAATGGCAATCAAAGGTCAGTTCTATGGATATTGCCTAGGGCAATTCATCCCAGGAACAAGAATCTAAATCTAAGTATCATGGAAAGAAATCTATATTTCAAACAATGTCCATACTAATTCTAAAAAGACACATTCTCCTCTTAACAGATTAGCACAGGCAGTTGAGTTCCATGTTCTATTCTTGCCTATTATCAAATTGAAACAGAAATCTCAGATCATTCCACCTTAGATAGAGATCTTTATGACAAGCCTCACCACAAATTACAAATTTATGCTGATTCTAACATAATTCACAATTTACATTTCCTCCCACCCTTTCCTGAGGATCTCTGCTCCCTGCAGCTTTCACAGACCACATTGAATTCACTCTTCAATCCAAGTCAAAGGGCATTTACTAAGTGCCTACTAGGCAATTAGGTACTCAAAGGTGCAAAATTAAAATGAAAAACTATACCTCTCCTAAAATAATTTACATTTTTGGTGGGATATAACATATAAACAATTCATGAATGTCTATCCACCCAATTCACATCACCACTGAATAGATGAGTCCCCATGGGATTGGTAGTTACTCTCGGGACCCTCTGAGTAAATTATGGCTAACATACTCAACACTAATTTGCATTCCTACCAATATCTTCTTCTTAACAATCAGCTAATGAACTCAGAGCTTAGGATCTGGATATCAGAAAATGCTTTAGGAACTAGAGGAAAGAATTTCCTGCGCAGGATGTGCCCTGACCAATGCTACCTAAAGATCATTACTGTCCAAGGTCCTGAATAAGTAGACCCAACAGAGGGCCCCTAATTTATTAGAGAAAGAGCTTCCCACATAGAAGAATGTTAAAGTTATTCCATGATGCCAAATGTTTGACTTAGGGAAATCATGTTGGAAAAGGAAAAATATAGACCAAAAGTCAGGATACCTAGAGTCTAGTTCTTAAGTCTTCCATAAATGACCGTGACCTTTGTCACATAATAGTAATAGCTAACATTTATAAAGTTTCTTAAGATTTGCAAACACCTCATCTATATACCTTATTTGATTCTCATAACAACACTGTGAAGTAAGTACTTTTACTAATACTATATACTTGCCTGTTTTATATATGAAGAAACTAAGTCTGAGAGAAGTTAAGTGATCTTCCCAGTACCACACAACTAGTAACTGTCTAAGGCAGGATTTTAACCTAGGTCTTCCTAACTTCAAGCACAATACTCTAACACTATACCACCCAGGCCTTTTTTAATGCATTCTTTTCACAACTGCTAAAATATTTTTTCTAAGGCTTTCCATAGATCTGAGCATGTTATTCTGTTGCTCAAAAGTCTTCAGTAAGTCCAAGTTGCCACTAAGATTATCCAGCCAGGAGTTTAAACTATTATTCTCTGATTCCAACCTACCTTTAGTGTCTTGTTTCTCATCCCTCTTCTGCACATCCTCTTCAACCCAATCAAACTGAAGTCCTAGATGTGTCACAAATTTGATATTTTACCTCCTACCATTTTGCATTTACATAAGCTGCACTATAATGCACTCCCTCTTCATTCCCTTCATGGTCTTTCTTTCCAAACTCAGTTTAGAAGCCTTTTACAGATGCCACTTCCTCCAGCAAAATTCAGAGATAAAATTTTTATTTTGTCATCTCTAGCACCTTCTTTTAGTATTTTGCATATAGTAGGTGCTTAATTGTTTTGATATAGGAGTCACAATCAATGGTTATTAGAGGTCTAACTCAGACCTGTAGAAGGGATCTCTTCTGTGAGAGGATGATGATTGACGATGATTAATGATGATAAGAATGAGGATACAAGGAAACTGAGAGGCAGTTGCTGTTCTCTGACTCCCCACTGAGTGGCAGTTGCATTATCTGACCTTTCTCTCTTCCCTCTGCCTCCAATTTATTTCATTCCCAATCCACAAGCAACACCTGAATCAGTAAAGGCTACTTTGCAAATCCTTCAAATGTTATGATTCACAGCTGTGGAGGTTCTTGGAGAATTGACCTGCCCCTTCACCTAGGCATCATCCTTAACACTTAATAAATGTTAGTTGGAGTGTACTGAATTGGATTGTGAATCTTTTTTTTTTCCTACCAATATCCCTTCCTCTCATCTTAATGTTTTTTTTTTTCTCCTCAAATAAATTTACATGTACCTCTCTGTATACATGTTATCTCCCTTAAGTAGAATATAGACTTACTGAATGCAAGGACTGTTTTGATTGCACGGTTTGCATCCCCAGCATTTAACACAATACCTCACATGTAGTAGGTATTAATTTAGATTATTGAAGGATTTATTCCTGCATGATAGTCAAGCAGTTATGTCATTAGACTGAAAAGGAGAGACTTTCAGGGGAACAAAATCTAATGCTTGCATTAATTAGAAGGAAATGAAACCAAGTTTACTGAAGCAGCCTTGGAGGAATTTGACCTTACAGAATGACCAAAACCTCGAATCCCCACATTTATCTATGTCAAGCTAGCCCTGTAGTTATCTAGCTCCACTTTTCTAAAAGTGATGGAACACTGACCAAGAATGATGATGCAGCTTCAATATCGCCTTTAAAAATCTTATTTCCTTACCACGATACTCAATTACATTAGTCACTCACAGGATTCTTACTCAGTTGATAAAATAGGTGTTTTGTTCTCCTTCAGGTATCTGATCAAATTCTTCAGTTCTAAGTTGACTTTTTTTCAATTCCTTAAATTTAAAATTAAATGTAACTTGATCATATGATGGATCAATTAGAAATTCCAAACCCTAAGACTCTAAGAGTAATTTTTGGCAAAATGGAAGCAGGACAAACTACTAAGGATATGCATAAAAAACTTTAAAAAAGACTAAAGTGTAAAGTGAGTTACCACTATCAGAAAAGAAAAGGGCAGTGGGAAGATATTATACATACATTCAAAACCCAAATAAAGAGTAGATTCTCTAATTGCTTCAATGGGAAAAATTAATGATACTGTGCAGAAAATGCTAAACTTTGAAATATCATCATCATTAAATAACACAGCATTTTAATAGGAATTATTAGCTGCTCATTGAGTTTTGGTTTTTGACAAAAATAAAAAGGTCATCCATAATCAGAGGCCTAATACAACCCTAGCTAACACTTGAAATAAAAAGGGAAATCAGACTAGATAGAAACTATTTATTTAGCAAAATGTCTGTAAAACAGTCTTTTGGCTACTTCTGCCCTAATATCACAGTTCACATAGCCAAAACCAAACTCTGCACATCAAGATCCTGGCTTTGGCAGGATCACAGCAAACTTAGAATTTAAGTCATCTCAGAAGAGATCTTGTTCAATCACTCATCTGAGCTGATATTCCTCCTACAACATTCTTGAGAAATGGTCATCTGGTCTGGCATGAATGAATGAATGAATGAAGCATTGATTATTCAGAAAAGTAAGGCAATCCCTGTTCTGAAGGAGCTCACATTCTCATGGGGAAGACAATATATTAGGGGAGATTTCAACTACAATTCAGATGGAAAAACCCCATAGTCTTTAGGGACAACTACAACAAGCAGAATTATACCTAATCTTTAATATAATTCTCACTGATAAAATTTTATCAGTTTCTGATATTGAATCCTTCGACAATTCCAGGAAAGAAGTTTCTTTTCTAGGTTTTCAGCAGCCATGATTGTAGTGCCTACAGGAGCAGTCCACATAAGTAACTTTGCAGTATGATGGCTAAGAACAATGGGCTGGATATATCATTATTCCCAAGACTACTGAGTTAAGGATCCTGTCCTATCCTCATCAGGATTTGAGGGGAATTGATGATCAAGCTGTTAATATTGGTTTGACTTGTCTGGTACATAATACCTCTTACTTTTCCCTCTGGATGTCTTGATGCTTCAGCCCTGTAAATGGCACTTGGTTGGCAATTGAAGAGGTGATTGGTTCCACATGAGTTGAATTCCCCAGATGATAGCTGTAAAAGCTAGGCTGGAAGCAGGACCAGTGGTCTAGGAGGCTCTGCTTCTTACAGGTTTCCTTTCCTTATTTGACTTCTGGTGCCAAATAGTCAACTATTGTTGCTTTTGTCTTGGCTTAAAAATCTCAATTGAAAGAGAACCCACTACTTCCAAAGAGCAGTCAAGTATGAAGAGTCTCCATATGAGTAAAACAAGCCAAATTGTAGAGGTTCTTGAATGTCAAAGTACTTTAAATTTTATTCAAGAAGCAGTAGGAATTATAGAGGATTTGGGGGCAGAAAAGGGATAGAACTAGCTGAACCTAGTAATACTGACACTTAGGGCAAATCCAGGTGTTTAAATAGAGATCCTGGTCTGAAAAACACATTCTTCCCTGACTAGAGCAGTATTGCCCCTCTCCCCTGACTGAACTTGGTACAGAAAAGTACAATCCCCTCACTCAAGAACAACTAAGCTCCTATTCCCTGAGATCTAAGTACCCTGGAGTGTTTCTTTTCAATGTGTATTTGTCATTGTGCAGGTTTTTTTTAATCATGTTCAATTCTTCATGACCCCATTTGGCAAAGATACTGCAACATTTTTCCATTTCCATTTCCACTTAATTTTATAGATGAGGAACTAAAGCAAATGGAGATAACTGACTTGCCCAGGTTCACAAAACTTGGAAATGTCTGGAGCCAGATTTGAATTTATTAATATTAACATTCAGGACAGCACTCTATCTACTGTGCTACCTAGTTCCCCTTTCTCCACAAATATACTTATAGCTAAAGAAAGACTTTTCCATGCTAGTAGCATACTGAACTCAGTTCTCAGAGAGGCTGGGATCCTAGAATTGTTCCTTCCCCATAAGCAGACTGTAGTTGGGACAAAGCTTCCTAGTCCACCATTTGTCCTGTCTTACTTAGATGATGAACTGGCCATCTGACTAGGATACCTATCAAACTGACATTTTTCTTGCCTTGAGCTTAATCTTTGACATTCCCCAGGATATTTTTAATCTCCCTCTTTATCTCTCTTCTAGGTACAAGATTATCAAGAAAGGAAGTATTCATCCCTGCCCTGTCAGATGTTATTGTTCTATGATATAACTCTGCTTTTCTCACCCGAGTTATCACTCTACTGCTCCACTCTATGAACAAGGAATGTTGAGCTCATAAAGCCCTGGATTCACTGTCTAGTTCATATCCCTTTATTCTTATCACTGTTGCTTTTAATTATTGGACCTCCCTGAATTTCAGATAGGTACCTGACACATATCTGACACTTAAAATGCTTACTGCCTGAAAAATAATTGATCTATATTCTTGATTTTTTCTATCTCTGAAATGTAGCAAGGATCAAAACTAATAGTTAATTGGGAGGAAGATGTGGGTTCCAGAGATGACGATAGGAAGATAACAATGCATACAAATACAATCATTCCATTCCAACTTGTTTAAATTAGATGCTGACTCTGAAATGAGAACTGGATAAAAGTATAATTATAACATGTATAGATTAAGATCACACAAAGTTTCTTCAGAGGTACAAACAAAAAGAGAACTTTTTAAGCAGTTTCCTGATTCTTAATATCAATGCTATTGCTAGTCATTTCAGAAAGTGCTATAGAGCTGCAAATTGTGCACCTGACTCTTCATGACAAATATACTGAAGCAGTTTGACATGTCTCCAATTCATTTTACAGATGGGGAAACTAAGGTAAATAGAATTAAATGATTTGCCAAGAGTCATACAGTTAGTAAATGTCCAGGTCAAATTTGAATTCAAAAAGATGAATCTTCCTACCCTGCATTCTATTCATTGGGCAATAAGCTACCCTCTTAATATCAACAAGAACACAAAAAAGAAAAAGACTCTCAACAATGGTATTTTCTATTATCCCATGCAAAATACAAATGTAAGAAGGCATCAATATAATAATAATACCAACATAATAATAAAGCTGGGATATTAAGGTTTGAAAAACTCTTTGTTTTTTCATGGATTATCACAACAATCAAATGAAGCAAATACTATTATTATTATTCTTTTTATAGATGAAAAAGGAGAGTTGCAGAGACTTGAGTTCAGGTTTTAACTGATTCCAAATCCATCAGTCTAACCATTATGCCATGAATGATATTATCTTGATTTCATGCATATGCTATAAGAATGGACCTGATGGTTTTGAAACCACCATGACAGTCTTCCCTTAAGAAAGGCTATAGCTTATAGAATCTATGCATGGAAACCATTGTTACATGCTTTTGAAGTCATAATAATTGTTTCCATTTAAAGGAAATTATACTTTTATAAAATATACTAGTGGGAAAACACTGAAAATAACATTGTTTGAAGTATAATACAGTTATGTCCCCCAAATAATATTTTGTCTATTACCAACTTATTTTTCTCTCTGATATCAAGCTCCCAAAATAATATTTTCCCTAACCTTTGATATGCAACTCAGCCAGCTTCAAGAGGGCCCTCCAAAGTCATAGTATAGGAATCTTTTTCTTTTCAATGTTAAAAGGTTAGCTAGGTGGCCCAGTGGGTAAAGTGCAGGATAGGAAGACTCATTTTCCTGAGTTCAAATCTGACCTTGGACACTTACTAGTTGGCAAATCACTTAACTCTGTGGGTCTCAGTTTCCTCATCCGTAAAATAAGTTAGAGAAAAAAATGTCAAAGTATCCAGTATCTTTGTCATGAAGAGACATATACAAGTGAAAGCCACATTGGAACATACCCTTCCATGCAGAAGAAGCGCATCTTCCTATTGGAGCACTTTCTTCCTTATGAATGGACTCATTCCTCTGTGATCCCCTGTGATCAATACCTTTATATTAATGGGTATTTCTGACTTGAATTTTAGGTTCCCTTTTCCTCTCTCCCCTTTTACTTCTTCCTCATCTCTTGCAGTAAAGCTTTGCATTGAACTGACTCTCACTGTTTTACAGAATCACAGTCAGCCAAACTTATTATGCATAAATATAATTTTTTCTCGTATACATAATTTGGGTACCTGGACAAGGACTTAAGTTATTGACATCCATACCTACATTGGAAATAGACTATATGAGCCCAGCTGTAGAAAGCAAGGATCAATAGGAAAGCACTCCATGTTCCCACATAAGACTCCCTTGTGCCAGAAGAATGTCACAAAAAAAAAAAAAAAAAAAAAAAAAAAAAAAACACCTGGCATGGTGTACAGGGTCACAAAACAACTTTTGACCACAATCCTATAAAGTAAGTGCTATGGTTATCTCCATTTTACAGATGAGAAAACTAAAGTAGAATATTGTTAAGTGAATTGTCCAGACTCACATATTTAGTAAGCATCTAAGATATAATTCAAACTCAGGGCTCCCTAATTCCAATTGAGGATTGGTTTGGTTCACCAAAATTTCCAAAAGATTTAAAACTTCTCTGCCAATTTAAAATTGCCCAAGAATTTGACTATAACAAAGTAGAAATACAGTAATGTTTTGACAAGATGATGCTAAATGCTGATAGAATCATTTACCTATTTCTTAGAATTCCCTTAAGAGAAATTTCTCCTTTTCTCTTAAAGTTAAAAGAATTCCCTCCCTGTTAGGATTCTTATAAGGTGTTAAGTCACTGGAATGGATAGAGACAATAATTATGGATTCTTATAAGGTGCTAAGTCACTGGAATGGATAGAGACAATAATTACCTAATTTAGCGTGGTTCATTATTAATGATCTGATCCTACAAGGAGATGTTATGGGCCAGAACTTGAAACAAGGTACTGAGTGGAATCGAGGAGACAATGGTTAAATCTAATTTAGCATTGATTTAATCCTACAACAAATAATGGTTTCCTAGTGATGTAATGATTGGTGTGTTCTCAGTGGGCAGCATATAAGCAAGAAGCTCTCAGGGCCAAGGGGAACTTCGGGAGATTCAGAGTCAGGATTCAGTCAAGGAGATTCATAAGTCAGGGAGAACTAAGGAAGACAGAGAAGTGGTGGCAGGTTGTCCTGTGGAGAACACTGAAACCAAGTTCCGGAAGGCCTCCAGAAAACTAGCCGAGCCCCAAGTGAAGGAGATGAGATTTGGAAAGAGACAGTAAAGGATTTGGACTCCTGGCTACATTTGGGATTATTGAACTGAACTGAAACTAAGCTTGTTCCAGAAGCCCTCCAAGAAACCTGCTCCCAGAGAACATTACAATTTAGAGAAAGAACATTACACCTCCCTCTCTTTTATCTTCACTTCCCCTCCTTCCAGCATCTCCTACTGTCCTTTCCCTTGGATCTACATGGCATTTAAGAATTAATCAATCAATAATCATGTATTAAGTATTTAATATATTTCAGACATTAGATTAATTGCTGAGATAATCACAAAAGTCAGATTTTTTTTTTCCTTTCAAGAAATTTATATTCTATTTGGGGAATAAAAAATTTTATGCACAAAAAATACAAAAAATAAAAAGTAATTTTGGAGGGACTACATTTATGACAGGAGAAATTTAGGAAAGGATTGTAGAATATAATTCTTGAATGAATGTTAAAGATAGCTGGGGTTACAGCAGCTATGGTGCAGTGGATAGTGGATAGAGCACCAACCTTGAAGTCAGGAGGACTCGAGTTCAAATGTGACCTCAGACACTTAACACTAATTAGCTGTGTGACCCTGGGCAAGTCGCTTAATCTCAATTGCCTCAGGAAAAAGAGAGAGAGAGAGAGAGAGAGAGAGAGAGAGAGAGAGAGAGAGAGAGAGAGAGAGAGAGAGAGAGAGAGAGAGAGAGAGAGAGAGAGAGAGAGACATTTTTCTAAAAGGGTGGAGCTGAGAAGAGAGACCAAAACATTCCAGGTATTGGGAAAAATCAATTGGGGCAGATCAGAGATAGGAAATAGAATTTCTTATATGAAGAACAGCTATTTGGCTGGAACATATAGTGGTTGAAGGGGAGTATTGACCAAGTAGTAATAATAATAATAATAACCGCTAACATTTATATAGTGCTTACTATGTGCTGGCTTTGTACTAAGCACTTTATAATTATCTCATTTGAGTTTGACAACAACCCCGGGAAATATATACATATTGTATATGTATATGTATTATATACAAAAGAGGAAAACTGAGGCAAACAGGGATTAAGTGACTTACCTAGGTTTAACAGCTTGTATTTCAGGCCTTCCTGACTCCCCAACCAGCACTTTATATTCCGCAAATATGATTGCTATAAATTCATTCCATGTTCTTTTAATTGCTGGTGAAGATAAATGATGAGCACATTCCAAGATGGACTCACTACAACCAACTCTTTCAATTTTAGCAATCATATTATCTAGAGAATCATTCAAAATAGTAAATAGTACAAATGCATAAGTATATTGATTGTACTCTAGAATTTCCAAGCCTTGTGCATATGTAGCTCTAAATTTTATTTGTTCCTGATTATAAAAAAAAATAAATAAATAAATACTTCTGAACTTTACCCCTGCTAATTTTCTCTGTACTCTGGGGATTACCCTTCTCCTGGCCTGACATTCCAGATAGATTTTCTCATTACTCTCCTGGACTCGTGTCCTTCTCTCCCTTCTGATTCCATGTAAGCTCACACAGCTACCCTTCTCGCTTTCTAACATCCACTATGCTGATAAAGAAATTGTCCCTGGATAACTGTTTCAGTTTCCACATATCCTTTTAGAATAATAGCTTATTTAGATAATATGACATCAGATCTATGGCACCATACAACAGGTAGAATTTTTTTTAATGTTTAATTAATAATGTACTAAAGCACAGCTACTTCCCTGTTATCCCTATCCCTAAAACACACACACACACACACACACACACACACACACACACACACACACACACACACACACACACCTCATAAAGGCAAATGGAAAAAAGCAGCAAAGAGGTGAGGTAATTTCTACCTTGATGAATGAAGATTGAGCAGCTGACTCAAAAACAGCAATCAAAAAAAAGCTAGTTGGAGGGTGGTGTCCATATAAAAGAAATCAAGATGAGTTACATAAGTGTTCTCTTATGGGTCCTGTTTCCAATCTTCCTATAAATGAAGAATCAATTGAAGAACACATTGCAAATGCTGGTGAAATTTTCTTTTTCTTTGGAGAGAAAGATTGATCTGATCAAATTAAAGGACTGGTTGGATTCAATAAGATGAAATTCAAGGAGAATAAATAGAAAACACTGAATGAGAGGTAGGAGAAAATATAAATCCCATCCATATAAAAAAGATAGAAGATAGTTTGGCAAAACACATCGAAAGGACCCTGGAAATATAGGAATAAATTTGATAAGAATATAAACAAAAATAAAAACAAAATTTTAATTTAAAGAATTCATCTAAAAAATATTACATATCCAAATGTAAATAGATAGCATAGTATTGTGAAAAGAAAAACAGAAATGGATTCAGAGCACATGGATTTCCAACTTCTAGCCTTCGCTCTAATATGATAACTTGGGAAAATGCATTTCCCTCTGCTCGCCTTAGTTTCTTCTTCTATAAAAAGAGTAATTAGATTTTTTCAGTGTTATAATTATTCTGAGTTTTTTTTTTTGAGTGGTTACAAATTAGGAAGTTCTACAACATTTTAAGTATTGATACAATTGTTCATATATAAGATTTATAAACTATAAGGAATACCTCTTCCATTTAGACTTAGTAATGAACATCCCGCATAAAATTGACACAATTTTGGTAATCATGTTTCACCATTTCATGTCTTATTAATAATCAGCAAATCAGTGAACAAAGTTGTTTCTGTTACATATTTCAAGAAATCTTGTTTACATTTAACATTTAATAGCAGATACATTGTTGAAAGAGAGGATTTAAAAATTGGGATACTAATGCATTATTTTTTTAATAATTTTATTATATATTTTTTATAATATTATCCCTTGTATTCATTTTTCCAAATTATCCCCCCCTCCCTCTACTCCCTCCCCCCGATGACAGGCAATCCCATACATTTTACTTGTGTTACAATATAACCTAGATACAATACATGTGTGTAAATACCATTTTCTTGTTGCACAATAAGCATTAGATTCCGAAGGTACATGTAACCTGGGCAGACAGATATTAGTGCTAACAATTTACATTCATTTCCCAGTGTTTCTTCTCTGGGTGTAGCTACCTCTGTCCATCATTGATCAACTGGAAGTGAGTTGGCTCTTCTTTATGTTGAAGATATCCACTTCCATCAGAATACATCCTCATACAGTATTGTTGTTGAAGTGTACAGTGATCTTCTGGTTCTGCTCATTTCACTCAACATCAGTTGATGTAAGTCTCTCCAAGCCTCTCTGTATTCCTCCTGCTGGTCATTTCTTACAGAACAATAATATTCCATAACCTTCATATACCATAATTTACCCAACCATTCTCCAACTGATGGACATCCATTCATCTTCCAGTTTCTAGCTACAACAAAAAGAGCTGCCACAAACATTTTGGCACATATATGTCTCTTTCCGCTCTTTAGTATTTCTTTGGGGTATAAGCCCAGTAGTAGCACTGCTGGGTCAAAGGGTATGCACAGTTTGATAACTTTTTGGGCATAGTTCCAAATTGCTCTCCAGAATGGCTGGATTCTTTCACAACTCCACCAGCAATGTATTAGTGTCCCAGTTTCCCCACATCCCCTCCAACATTTATCATTATTTGTTCCTGTCATCTTAGCCAATCTGACAGGTGTGTAGTGGTATCTCAGAGTTGTCTTAATTTGCATTTCTCTAATCAGTAGTGATTTGGAACACTCATGTGAGTGGATATAGTTTCAATTTCTTCATCTGAGAATTGTCTGTTCATATCCTTTGACCATTTATCAATTGGAGAATGGTTCGGTTTCTTATAAATTAGGGTCAGTTCTCTATATATTTTGGAAATGAGACCTTTGTCAGAACCTTTGCTTTTAAAAATATTTTCCCAGTTTGTTACTTCCCTTCTAATCTTGTTTGCATTAGTATTATTTGTACAGAAACTTTTTAGTTTGATGTAATCGAAATCTTCTATTTTGTGATCAATAATGATCTCTAGTTCTCCTCTGGTCATAAATTCCTTCCTCCTCCACCGGTGTGAGAGGTAGACTATCCTCTGTTCCTCTAATCTATTTATTATCTCATTCTTTATGCCTAAGTCATGGACCCATTTTGATCTTATCTTGGTATATGGTGTTAAGTGTGGATCCATATCTAATTTCTGCCATACTAATTTCCAGTTTTCCCAACAGTTTTTTCCGAATAATGAATTTTTATCCCTAATGTTGGTATCTTTGGGTTTGTCAAAGATTAGGTTGCTATATATGTACCCTTTTTTGTCCTTTGTATCTAATCTGTTCCACTGATCTACCGGTCTATTTCTTAGCCAATACCAAATGGTTTTGGTGACTGCTGCTATATAATATAGCTTTAGATGAGGTACACTTAGACCACCTTCCTCTGACTTTTTTTTTCATTAGTTCCCTTGCAATTCTTGACCTTTTATTCTTCCATATGAATTTTGTTGTTATTTTTTCTAGGTCATTGAAATAGTTTCTTGGGAGTCTGATTGGTATAGCACTAAATAAATAGATTAGTTTGGGGAGTATTGTCATCTTTATTATGTTCGCTCGGCCTATCCAAGAGCACTGAATGTCTTTCCAATTATTTAAATCTGATTTTATTTTTGTGGCAAGTGTTTTGTAATTTTTCTCATATAATTCCTGACTTTTCTTTGGTAGATGGATTCCCAAATACTTTATACTCTCAACATTTGTTTGGAATGGAATTTCTCTTTGTATCTCTTGCTGTTGCATTTTGTTAGCGATATATAAAAATGCTGAGGATTTATGTGGATTTATTTTGTATCCTGCGACTTTGCTGAAATTTTGAATTATTTCTAGTAGCTTTTTAGCAGAGTCTTTGGGGTTCTCTAAGTATACCATCATGTCATCTGCAAAAAGTGACAGTTTGATTTCCTCATTTCCTACTCTAATTCCTTGAATCTCTTTCTCGGCTCTTATTGCCGAGGCTAGCATTTCTAGTACTATATTGAATAGTAATGGTGATAGTGGGCAACCTTGTTTCACTCCTGATCTTACTGGGAAAGGTTGTAGTTTATTTCTATTGCATATTATGCTTACTGACGGTCTTAAATATACGCTCCTGATTATTCTAAGGAATAGTCCATTTATTCCTATACTCTCAAGAGTTTTTAGTAGGAATGGATGTTGGATTTTGTCAAATGCTTTTTCTGCATCTATTGAGATGATCATATGGTTCTTATTAATTTGATTATTAATATGGTCAATTATATTAATAGTTTTCCTAATATTAAACCAGCCCTGCATTCCTGGAATAAATCCTACTTGATCATAGTGTATTATCCTGGAGATGATTTTCTGAAGTCTTTTTGCTAATATCTTATTTAAGATTTTAGCATCAATATTCATTAAGGAAATTGGTCTATAATTTTCTTTCTCAGTTTTCGCTCTACCTGGTTTAGGTATCAGTACCATGTCTGTGTCATAAAAGGAGTTTGGTAGGACTCCTTCGTCCCCTATTTTTTCAAATAATTTATATAACATTGGGGCTAATTGTTCTTTAAATGTTTGGTAGAATTCACATGTGAATCCATCTGGTCCTGGGGATTTTTTCCTGGGGAGTTGATTAATAGCTTGTTCTATTTCTTTTTCTGAAATGGGACTATTTAAGCAATTTATTTCCTCCTCTGTTAATCTAGGGAGCCTATATTTTTGGAGGAAGTCATCCATTTCACTTAATTTATCAAATTTATTGGCATAATGTTGGGCAAAGTAACTCCTTATTATTTCTCTAATTTCCTCTTCATTGGTGGAAAGATCCCCCTTTTCATTTGTAAGACTAACAATTTGATTTTCCTCTTTCTTTTTTCTGATCAGATTTACCAAAGGTTTATCTATTTTATTGGCTTTTTCATAAAACCAACTCTTGGTTTTATTTATTAATTCAATAGTTTTTTTTTTTTTACTTTCAATATTATTGATTTCTCCTTTTAATTTTTGTATTTCAAGTTTAATATTTGGTTGGGGGATACTAATGCATTATTGATGAAGCTGTGAAATGATCCAATCATTCTGAAGAGCAATTTGGACCTATGCTAAAAGGCTATCAAAGTGTGTACACCCTTTGATCCATCAGTGTCATTACTGAATCTGTATCCCAAATAGATCATAAAAGAGGGAAAAGGACCTACATGAGTAAAAATGTTTGTAGCAGCTCTTTCTGTAGTATCAAGGAACCAGAAATTTAGTGGATGCTCATCAGTTGGGGAATGGGTGAATGTTATAGTATATGAATGTAATAGAATATTATTTTTCTATAAGAAATGATGATGCAGCCTCATTTCAGAAAAACTTGGAAACCCTTATATGAACTGATGCTAAATGAAGTGAACAGAACCAAGAAAGTATTGTACACAGTGACAACAAGTTTATGTGAGGATCAACTGTGATAAGACATGGCTCTCACCAACAATGAGGTGATTCAAGGAAATTCCAATGGACTTGTGATAAAAAGAGCCATTCTCATCCAGAAAAAGAACTGCAGAGGCTGCATGTGGATCAAAGCACAGTATTTTCCCCTTTTTTGTTGTTGTTTGTTTACTTGGGTTTTTTTTCTAATTTTCCCCCTTTGGATCTGATTTTTCTTACTTAGCATGACAAATATGGAAATATGTTTAGAAGAATTGCACATATTTAACCTATATTGGATTGCTTGCTGTCTTGAGGAGGGGAGATGGAAAAAGAGAGGGAGAAAAAAATAGAACACAAGATTTTTCAAAGGTAAATGTTAAAAACGGTTTTTCATATATTTGGAAAAATAAAATAATATTATAAAACAATGAAAAAAAGAAAGACAGGCTTTAAGGCAGTTTGCTCTACTGAATCAAATAGTCAACAGTTAAGTCTATTGGGATCTTGTATTATTCATATCTTTTAGTTAATTGTGCAATTGTAAAGATAAGATCTTACATGAACTAAATTTTTTTAAGTATTTGACTATCTCCTCATACTTTCATCAAAGATACCCTTCATACATGTGTATTCTTACATAAATTATCTAGAAATTAGAAAACAATTATATGGTCAGAAGTTATCGATCATCTCCTGATTATTTGTTTTCATGATATGACCTTGGATTTTTCCAAAGCTTTTGATATTTTTCCTTTTTTCATATATTTTAAAATATCAAGCCCTCAATGCCCTTGATGTTGTAACTACTTCTAGCATAGAGTAGTCTTCTTTGAATGTACTTGATCCTGTTCAATTGCTTGTTTCTATGTTTGCTTTCTTCAGCTCCATTTACACTTCTCCATGAAGTCTATATTAGACTGTAATGTTAGAGTGAAAATATGGTAGCCCCAAAGCCTTATTGGTGAAATGAAGTTACTATTAATAAATTTTCCACATGTTTTTCATGTTTTATCTTCCTTCCAATTTAATTGTTGAATATCTATATGATAATTTATAGTTGATTTCAGCAACCTTTTTCAAAATTTAGTTTGTTTTTTCAATCAATGCTCCAATTCATCATTAGTTATAGTCCTTCTCCATAAGATGTAATAATTCAGTTTATTTTTTAAACAGTTGTTGCTTTTGGCAATTAATATTTCTCTATTTGGCAAAGAGATCCAGTGTTTGGTAGCTGGGTAGTTATTAGTGATTAGTAAGATCTCTTTGTAGTATCAATTGATTTATAGGGCTTCAACTTCTTTAGAAATTTTTTAAATATTATCAATGTCTGCTTCATCATACATTTTCCATTTTTTGGCATCCATAAGCAAATTTGGATTTATTTTAATTACATTATTTTTTCTAATTTTTATTCTTCTAGCTTTGTATTGATTAATTTTTGTCTTAGCTTTCAAGCATTACTTGACCCTATTGTATACAAACAGCTATTTTGGAAAAGATGCTCAGATCAATAATGAATCATTTCCTGGCTGTTAGAATATAATATATTTTATTTGTCTCATGTTATTTGCTGCTTGCCATTTAAAGTGCCTTCTAATTCTTTTACTGAAGAAAGTTAGCTAAGTGTATAGAATGTTAGACTTGAAGTCAAGAGACTAAAGTTCAAATCTTGCCTCCAATACATTGTAAGTATCTACTTATTATTAGGCAGGGATCTCACACATAAGGTACCAAAAATTAAATTACTGTTTTGTTGTTCAGTCATTTCAGTCAGTCACATCTGATTCTTCCTGACTCCAGGGATTATGATCTATGCACAGAAAGGACCAAGTTTTGTACAATGGCACTTATTCTGTACTGGCAAAGTCTTCAAGAACCCTGAGAAGGCATTATATTACTACTATGTAGTACAGCTGGTGAAGGTATGGTTCTCAAGACATCAAAACCTCCACTAAGCCACCACTATTTTGAACAAAGACAGGACAAATGGGGAAAAAAACAGCAGATGGAGGAAGGGGGGCAAATGTTGTCTTGATGAATTAAAGTTGAGCAACTGATTTAAAAATAATAATAAAAATAAAACAGATTAGGGCATAAAGTTAAGACTAGAGAAAATATAAAGATATAGCCTTTTAAGGAGTCCCAATTTCAGTGATCAATATAAATAAAGAATCAATTGAAAAATATATGTGAAGTTGCTGGTAGAGTTTTGCTTTATTTTAGAGAGAAGAATTTATCTGATCAAACTAGAGGACTGGTTTAAAATCAACTGGATAAAATTCAGAGAGAATAGAAGACACTGCATGGAAAGTAGGAGTAAATCTAAACTCTATTCAAGTAAAATTAATGGTGAGAATATAATTTGGCAGGAACATATCTAGAAGAAGCTGCAAGCATCAAAAATTAATTTGATTATGAATCAAAGGGGAAAATCCATTTTAATTCATCCTCAGAAGCATCATGCAACATGCTAATAGGTAGCTTAGTGTAGTGGAAATACTGGAGTTTGACTCCAAGATCTAATTTTAGCTCTGTCATATGGCAAGGTCACTTTGGTCCTTCTGAGCCTCAGTTCCTTTATCTGTAAAAAGAAAGTAACTTGGATGATTTTCAACAACAATTATATTTTAAATGCCTGATATGTGCTATACTGAGCCTGAAAATACAAAAAAAAAGCTCACATGCCAGAGCTCACACTTGAAGAAATACTTTTATTATCATAGACAGCGTGCAAAGGTAAGCAAGAAAGAAAAAGTTAAAAAAAAAAAGTTAAATATAGAGCTACGTCTAAATCTATATTTATAGAGTTAGCCAGCTGAGCTAAAAGAGAGCAGCCTAAAAACTATTAACTTATTTAGCCTATTGAAGAAAAGGTTAACATGTTTATCAAAAATGCTAAGCAAATATTATTAGTGATAGCACTGATTGCCAACAGTGTATTTAAATAGCCTATACTCTTTAGGAATCAGAATGTTTGACCTTGATGGAGCCCTGACAAATCTAGTCCAACTCTTCATTTTATTGATGAACAAAATGAGAACCAAGGAGTTTGTCTAAATTATACAAGATTACCTAACTACTTAATGATTTCGCAAAATCTAGAATCCAGGTCTCTAAATTTCCAAATTAAGAGTTTTAGGACCATATTATTAGATCTCTAGAGAAACTTCAAAAAATAAAAGTAGTCCACAACTCTTCTCTACCCTGATTACCTGTAATCAACCCAAATAAGTAGCTGTCAGGTCTGTTTCAAAACCCCTCCTGAGAAGCAATTCCTCAACCTTCCTCACAAATCAGAATCAATGTCTTAACCCACAGAGTAAAGATGTTCTTTCTGTTGTGAATTTTGTTGAAATGGCAGGCTGTGTCCTTATCTGAAGATGGAAGGGAAAGGAGACATGGCAAAGCTAAGTGATTTGTCTAAAATCTTCAAATGTGTGTGGGGAAATGAACAGAATTCAATATCCTTGAATTGTAGAGAGAGGCAGGTTAGTGAAGTAGCTATAATGTCTGACTTGGAGTCAGAAATTTCTGTCAACTCCAAATGCTGGTCCTTACTAGATGGGTGATCAAGTCATTTATCCTCTCTGAATCTCAATTTCCTCATCTATAAAATGGAAATAATACCCATTTCATAAAACTACTTTTGAGGGTCAAGTGAGATAAAGTATATAAATCATCTTACAAATTAAGTGCTATTATTATTATCAATTACTCAGTTATTATTAAGGACCCTGAAAACTTGATATCATTCTGAAGGACAAAAAGAGCACTTCTTAATAGCAAATCTTAGGCAGCATATCAATAACAAATCTCAGATTTATGAAGCAAGTAAATGGAAAACTTTCCAGTGAAAGAATTTTCAGTACATATTCTCTGACTCTAGCTCAGTTTGGGAATTGCTAGACCACAGCCTATAAAAAACAGCTGGAAGTTTCCATTTCATAAACAAGGAAAACTGAGATTTAGAAAATCTAGGTTATTTGTATAAAAGTCTTGCATCCCTGATTAAAGCCTGGGCAACACAATTTTCATGACTAGTCTCTTCTCAGAGCAGAATTTTCTGCTCTGAGGAAATTTTTATTTTGTGCAAAATCCATATTTATAATTAGTTTTTTGTTTGTAGAAATGGAAGCCAATTCCCATGCAAGGTCGGTAAAGGAGGAACAACACCCCCCCTACCTTTGTTGTGTGGTGCCTTCAAAAAATAGAAAGAATACTGGCACAATCCTGGGTGACTATGTGAGAGGTATCATTAGTGTAAAAGTTTTAGAGAGGAGAAATATTCTTCATTTCTTCAAAAGAGGTGTGTTTGGGCAGAGCCAAGATGGCAGAGAAGATACACACGATTTTGTAAGCTCCCTTCTTCCCTCATTACCAATTAGTCAAATCAGTCTCTGGACTGATAGAAACCACAAGGATTGGAAGCACAACTTGCCAGCTGAAGAGAATCTGGAGTTTCAACAGAAAAGGTTGGTTCCCAGGGGAGGAAGAAAAAAGGCCAGCACAGAGGGTTAGGTGCTAGCACACTGCACCGATCAAGCTGGGGAGAACTCTGGGATCAGAGAAGCCACTGAGATAGAAGAATCTGGCACAGGCTGTTAGCTCTTCTCTGCTTATAAAACAGCAGTTCAGAAGAGAAATCAAGCCACTTTAAAATAAAGCCAGGTATTAGAACCACCCCAATCCGGAAGTGACCTAACAGATCTCAGCACAGCTGTGCAGCCGCTTTCTGCTGTCTGGGCTTCACCTTAGGGTAGTTAAGAGCTTGAACAGCAGGGACACAGCCTGAGGCAACATCTAATCAACATAGTGCTGGGCTTGGCTGGAGGCTGTGGAACTCAGCCACAGAAGTCCTAGAGAAGCAGAACCTTTGAAATAGGGGACATGGTTTCTGGGCAGACACTTCCAGTTTGAGTGCAGGGGCTTTTCACTTCAGCTGTTGATATCCACGCCCCACGGGAAGCATTGGCTGGGCTTTGTGTCGCCTTTACTGTTCACTCTTAAACCTCAGGGAAGTCTCTAGGACACACAGCGGGGTCCTTCACTGGACAACCCTCACAGCACAATCATACTAATCACCTCTGAGGCACTTCCAGGAAGGGGGAGGGGAACTCTCTCCCAGAGCTATCTCTTAGATCAGGCACAGGGGCCGCTGCATCCAACCAGTCTGGGAGGAAGCTGGTAAAGAAATAAATAAATAAACTTCTTACCCCAAGGGCAGACTCCAAAAGATTTTTAACCATGAGTAAAAAGCTAAAGAGAACCATTGATTCCTTCTACACAGAGAAAGAATGGGTATCCAACCCCGAGGAAATTAATAGCAGAGAGTCAGCAGATAACAGCCTAAAGGGGAACAATACCTGCCCCCCATCACATAACTCTCCTAGAAGAGACTATTAAAAGTTAAGGGAGTTTGAAGAAAAATGGGGAAAGGAAAGAGATGCTATGATAGAGAATAACAACGTTCTGAAATTTGAGTTGGAAAAAATAAAGAATTCACAGGAGATGCAGGGAAACAAAATTTGTGAATCAGAAAAGGTTTAAAAATCACAGGAAAGTAGGATTTCTGAATTGGAAAAGATAAAAAATTCTCAAGAAAGTAGAATTTCTGAATTGGAAAAAAAGTAATTCTCTAAAAAAAAATTAGGGAAATGGAAAAAAAATCAATAAAGCAAAATAATTCATTTAAAAACTCAATTGGGCATATACAAAAAGAACTAAAAAATGTGAATGAAGAAAATAAATCATTAAAAATCAGGATGGAACAAATAGAATTGAATGATTCATTGAGAACCCAAGAATCAGTCAAACAAAACAAAACAAAACAAAAAAAACAAAAAAAAAAAATGAAAAGCTGGAGAATAACGTCAAATACTTACTGGGAAAATCTATGGACCTGGAAAATAAATCTAGGAGAGATAATCTGAGGATCATTGGACTTCACAAAAACTATGACCAAAAGAAGAGCCTAGATTCTATTTTACAGGAAATCATCAAAGAGAACTATCCAGCAATAATAGAAACAGAAGGGAAAATAGGCGTTGAAAGAATTCATCAAACACCTTCTGAAAAAGACCCTAAAAAAAAGAACTCCACAGAATATTGTGGCTAAGCTGCAGAATTACCACACAAAGGAAAAAATCCTGCAAGCAGCTAGAAAAAAGCAATTCAAATATCAAGGGGCCACAATAAGGGTCACTTAAGATCTGCCTGCCTCCACACTTAAAGATTGAAGCTGCCTGGAACCTGATATTCCAAAAGGCAAAAGATCAAGGATTACAACCAAGAATAAACTACCCAGCTAAGTTTAGCATTTTCTTCCATGGAAGAAGATGGTCATTTAATGAAACAGAGGAATTCCATTTGTTTCTTAAAAAAAAAAAAAAACCAGGCTTAAACAAAAAATTTGATCTACATCCACAAGACTGAAGAGAAACAGAAAAAGGTAAAAAGAACTCTTGAGAACTGTATCTCTGTTGTGGATATATAGAAAATCCACATGGATAATTTGATTTTACTGATATAAAAAAGGGGGAGTAGTAAAGGGAAGGGGGTAGTATCAGAAAAAGGGGAAGGAGTTATAAAAAGAGGGAAACTACATCCCAGGAAGAGGCATAGAAGATATACCATATCTGAGGGAATTTAGAGAGGGGGAGAAACATTGTGTGAATCTTACTCTCATCAGAATAGGCTCAAAGAGTAAATAATTGACATATTTATTTTTCAGAGAATTTTCTCTCACCTCATTAAAAGGGGGGGAGAGGAAAAGGGAAAAGGAAAACGGGAATAAGGGAAGGGACTTGGAAGGAGGGGGGATGGAATACTAAAAAGGGAGGGCTGCACATCACAAGTGGAGTCTATAAATTAAATATTGGGGAAGGGGTTCAGGGGGGTCAAGGGAAAAAGCATAATCTGGGGATAATATGATGGCAGGAAATACAGAATTAGTAATTTTAACTGTAAATGTGAATGGGATGAACTCTCCCATCAAATGGAGATGGATAGCAGACTGGATCAAAAGTCAGAACCCTAAAATATGTTGTTTACAGGAAACACACTTAAAGCAGGGAGATACATACAGAGTAAAGGTAAAAGGTTGGAGCAGAATCTATTATGCTTCAGGTAAAGCCAAAAAAGCAGGGGTAGCCATCCTTATCTCAGATCAAGCAAAAGCAGAAGTTGATCTAATTAAAAGAGATAAGGAAGGAAACTATATCCTGCTAAAAGGTAGCATAAACAATGAAGCCATATCAATACTAAATATATATGCACCAAGTGGTATAGCATATAACTTTCTAAAGGAAAAGTTAAGACAGTTGCAAGAAGAAATAGACAGTAAGACTATAATAGTGGGAGATCTCAACCTTGCATTCTCAGATTTAGACAAATCAAACCACAAAACAAATAAGAAAGAAATTTAAAAAGTCAATAGAACATTAGAAAAACTAGGTATGATAGACCTTTGGAGAAAACTGAATGGAGATAGAAAGGAATATACTTTCTTCTCAGCAGTTCATGGAACCTATACAAAAATTGACCATATATTAGAACATAAAGATCTCAAAATTAAATGCAAGAAGGCAGAAATAATAAATGCCTTCTTCTCAGATCACAATGCAATAAAAGCTACATTCATTAAGAAGTTAGGGGTAAATAGACCAAAAAGTAATTGGAAACTGAATAATCTAATCTTAAAGAATGACTGGGTGAAACAGCAAATTATAGAAACAATTAATAATTTCACCCAAGATAATGACAATGATGAGACATCATACCAAAATCTGTGGGATACAGCTAAAAGGTAATAAGGGGAAATTTTATATCTTTTGAGGTTTATTTGAACAAAATAGAGAAAGAGAAGATTAATGAATTGGGCCTGCAACTTAAAAAGCTAGAAAAAGACCAAATTTAAAACCCCCCACTAAAAATCAAACTTGAGATACAAAAATTAAAAGGAGAAATCAATAATATTGAAAGTAAAAAAACTATTGAATTAATAAATAAAACCAAGAGTTGGTTTTATGAAAAAGCCAATAAAATAGATAAACCTTTGGTAAATCTGATCAGAAAAAGAAAAGAGGAAAATCAAATTGTTAATCTTACAAATGAAAAGGGGGATCTTTCCACCAATGAAGAGGAAATTAGAGAAATAATGAGTTACTTTGCCCAACTTTATGCCAATAAAATTGATAACTTAAGTGAAATGGAAGATTTACTCCAAAAATATAGGCTTCCTACATTAACAGAGGAGGAGATAAATTGCTTAAATAGTCCCATTTCAGAAAAAGAAATAGAACAAGCTATTAATCAACTCCCCAGCAAAAAATCCCCAGGACCAGATGGATTTACATGTGAATTCTACCAAACTTTAAAGAAAAATTAGCCCCAATGTTATATAAACTATTTGAAAAAATAGGGGACGAAGGAGTCCTACCAAACTCCTTTTATGACACAGACATGGTACTGATACCTAAACCAGGTAGATTGAAAACTGGGAAAGAAAACTATAGACCAATTTCCTTAATGAATATTGATGCTAAAATTTTAAATAATATATTAACAAAAAGAATTCAGAAAATAATCCCCAGGATAATACACTATGATCAAGTAGAATTTTTTTTTGTTTTTTTATTTTATTTTATAATTATAACTTTTTTTGACAGTACATACACATGGGTAATTTTTTACAACATTATCCCTTGCACTTACTTCTGTTCAGATTTTTTCCCTTCTTCCCCCAACCCCCTCCCCCAGATGGCAGGCAGTCTTATACATGTTAAATATATTATAATATATTCTAGACACAATATATATTGTATATCTAGAACCGAATTTCTTGTTGCACAGGAAGAATTGGATTCAGAAGGTAAAAATAACAGTTTACACACATTTCCCAGTGTTCCTTTTCTGGATGTAGCTGATTCTGTCCATCATTGATCAATTGGAATTGGATTAGCTCTTCTCTATGTTGAAGATATCCACTTCCATCAGAATACATCCTCGTACAGTATCATTGTTGAAGTGTATAATGATCTTCTGGTTCTGCTCATTTCACTTAGCATCAGTTGATGTAAATCTCTCCAAGCCTCTCTGTATTTCTCCTGTTGGTCATTTCTTACAGAACAATAATATTCCATAATATTCGTATACCATAATTTACCCAACCATTCTCCAATTGATGGACATCCATTCATCTTCCAGCTTCTAGCCACTATGAAAAGGGCTGCCTTTTGGCACATACAGATCCCTTTCCCTTCTTTAGTATTTCCTTGGGATATAAGCCCAGTAGTAGTATGTCTGGGTCAAAGGGTATGCACATTTTGATAACTTTTTGGGCATAATTCCAGATTGCTCTCCAGAATGGTTGGATTCTTTCACAACTCCACCAACAATGCATCAGTGTCCCAGTTTTCCCACAGCCCCTCCAACATTCATCGTTATTTGTTCCTGTCATCTTAGCCAATCTGACAGGTGTGTAGTGGTATCTCAGAGTTGTCTTAATTTGCATTTCTCTGATCAATAGTGATTTGGAACACTCTTTCATATGAGTGGAAATAGTTTTAATTTCATCATCTGAAAATTGTTCATATCCTTTGATCATTTATCAACTGGAGAATGGAAATTAAAGTCAATTCTCTGTATATTTTGGAGATGAGGCCTTTATCAGAACCTTTAACTGTAAAAATGTTTTCCCAATTTGTTACTTCCTTTCCAATCTTGTTTGCATTAGTTTTGTTTGTGCAGAAACTTTTTAATTTGGTGTAATCAAAATTTTCTATTTTGTGATCAATAATGGTCTCTAGTTCTCCCTTGGACACAAACTCCTTCCTCCTCCACAAGTCTGAGAGGTAAACCATCCCATGTTCCTCCAATTTATTTATGATTTTGTTCTTTATGCCTAAATCTTGGACCCATTTTGATCTAATCTTAGTATGTGGTGTTAAATGTGGGTCCATGCCTAGTTTCTGCCATACTAATTTCCAGTTTTCCCAGCAGTTTTTGTCAAATAATGAATTCTTATCCCAAAATTTGGGATCTTTTGGTTTGTCAAATACTAGATTGCTATTTTTATTCACTATCTTGCCCTGTGAACCTAGCCTATGCCACTGATCAACTAGTCTATTTCTTAGCCAATACCAAATGGTTTTGGTGACTGTTGCTTTATAATACAGTTCTAGATCAGGTACAGCTAGACCACCTTCACTTAATTTTTTTTTCATTACTTCCCTTGAAATTCTCAACCTTTTGTTGTTCCAATAAATTCTGTTGTTATTTTTTCTAGGTTATTAAAATAGTTTCTTGGAAGTCTGATTGGTATAGCACTAAATAAATAGATTAGTTTGGGGAGTATTGTCATCTTAATTATATTCGCTCGGCCTATCCAAGAGCACTGAATGTCTTTCCAATTATTTAAATCTGACTTTATTTTTGTGGCAAGTGTTTTGTAATTTTGCTCATATAATTCCTGATTCTCCTTTGGTACTTATATTCCCAAATATTTTATACTATCATTCATTATTTTGAATGGAATTTCTCTTTGTATCTCTTGCTGTTGGATTGTGTTGGTAATGTATAAAAATGCTGAGGATTTATGTGGATTTATTTTGTATCCTGCAACTTTGCTAAAATTCTGAATTATTTCTAATAGCTTTTTAGCAGAGTCTTTGGGGTTCTCTAAGTATACCATCATGTCATCTGCGATCAAGTAGGATTTATACCAGGAATGCAGGGCTGGTTTAATATTAGGAAAACTATTAATATAATTGACCATATTAATAATCAAATTAATAAAAACCATATGATCATCTCAATAGATGCAGAAAAAGTATTTGATAAAATCCAACATCTATTCCTACTAAAAACACTTGAGAGCATAGGAATAAATGGACTATTCCTTAGAATAATCAGGAGCATATATTTACAACCGTCAGTAAGCATAATATGCAATAGAGTTAAACTGGAACCTTTCCCAGTCAAATCAGGAGTGAAACAAGGTTGCCCACTATCACCATTACTATTCAATTTAGTCCTAGAAATGCTATAAGAGCTGAGAAAGGAATTAGTGTAGGAAATGAGGAAATCAAACTATCACTCTTTGCAGATGACATGATGGTATACTTAGAGAACCCCAAAGACTCTGCTAAAAAGCTATTAGAAATATTTCAGAATTTTAGCAAAGTTGCAGGATACAAAATAAATCCACATAAATCCTCAGCATTTTTATATGTTACCAACACAATCCAGTAGCAAGAGATACAAAGAGAAATTCCATTCCAAACAAATTTTGAGAGTATAAAATATTTTGGAATCCATCTACCAAAGAATAGTCAGGAATTATATGAGCAAAATTACAAAACACTTGCCACAAAAATAAAGTCAGATTTAAATAATTGGAAAGACATTCAGTGCTTTTGGATAGGCCAAGCGAATATAATAAAGATGACAATACTCCCCAAACTAATCTATTTATTTAGTGCTATACCAACAAATCTCCCAAGAAACTATTTTAATGACCTAGAAAAAATAACAACAAAATTCATATGGAAGAATAAAAGGTCGAGAATTGCAAGGGAACTAATGAAAAAAAAGTCAGATGAAGGTGGTCTAGGTGTACCTGATCTATAGCTATATTATATAGCAGCAATCACCAAAACCATTTGGTATTGGCTAAGAAATAGACCAGTCAATCAGTGGAACAGATTAGGTACAAAGGACAAAAAAGGGTACATCTATAGCAATCCATTCTTTGACAAACCCAAAGATACCAACATTAGGGATACAAATTCATTATTTGAAAAAAACTGTTGGGAAAACTGGAAATTAGTATGGCAGAAATTAGATATGGATCCACATTTAACACCATATACCAAGATAAGATCAAAATGGGTCCATGACTTAGGCATAAAGAATGAGATCATAAATAGATTAGAGGAACAGAGAATAGTCTACCTCTCAGACCTGTGGAGGAGGAAGGAATTTATGACCAAAGGACAACTAGAGATCATTATTGATCACAAAATAGAAGATTTTGATTACATCAAACTAAAAAGTTTCTGTACAAACAATACTAATGCAAACAAGATTAGAAGGGAACTAACAAATTGGGAAAATATTTTTACAGTTAAAGGTTCTGATAAAGGTCTCATTTCCAAAATATATAGAGAACTGACCCTAATTTATAAGAAATCAAACCCTTCTCCAACTGATAAATGGTCAAAGGATATGAACAGACAATTCTCAGATGATGAAATTGAAATTATATCCACTCATATGAAAGAGTGTTCCAAATCACTACTGATCAGAGAAATGCAAATTAAGACAACTCTGAGATACCACCACACACCTGTCAGATTGGCTAAGATGACAGGAACAAATAATGATGAATGTTGGAGGGGATGTGGGAAAACTGGAACACTAATACATTGTTGGTGGAGTTGTGAAAGAATCCAACCATTCTGGAGATCAATTTGAAACTATGCCCAAAAAGTTATCAAACTGTGCATACCCTTTGATCCAGCATTGCTGCTATTGGGCTTATGTCCCAAAGAAATACTGAGGAGGGGAAAGGGACCTGTTTGTGTCAAAATGTTTGTGGCAGTTCTTTTCATAGTGGCTAGAAACTGGAAGATGAATGGATGATCATCAATTGGAGAATGGTTGGGTAAATTATGGTGTATGAAGGTTATGGAATATTATTGCTCTGTAAGAAATGACCAGCAGGAGGAATACAGAGAGGCTTGGAGAGACTTACATCAACTGATGCTGAGTGAAATGAATAGAACCAGAAGATCTCTGTACACTTCAATGTTGTATGAAGATGCATTCTGATGGAAGTGGATATCTTCAACATAAAGAAGATCCAACTCACTTCCAGTTGATCAGTGATGGACAGACACAACTACACCCAGAGAAGGAACACTGGGAAGTGAATGTAAATTGTTAGCACTACTGTCTATCTACCCAGGTTACTTACACCTTCGGAATCTAATACTTAACTTTAACAAGAAAATGGGATTTACACACATATATTGTATCTAGGTTATATTGTAACACATGTAAAATGTATGGGATTGCCTGTCATCTAGGGGAGGGAGTAGAGAGAAGGAGGGGATAATTTCGAAAAATGAATACAAGGGATAATGTTATTAAAAAAATTATGCATATATACTGTCAAAAAATTTATAATTATAAAATAAAAAAAGAGGTGTGTTTGGTTAGAGACGCTCTTTGAAACTGATTCCAAGGAGGAGAGAAAAAAAGTCTTTGTAAACAGCAAATATGTAGGTAAATTCAGCTCCTCCACATGTCTCTGTTATCTATATTGCGTTTCTAGATTTCAGAGAATTTCCCTTTGGGTAATATTGTGCTCTTTCTCTTGATTGAATAAAAATATCTTGTTCTCATTAGGAGAGCTTATTCATTTGGGACTTTTCTAATATGCACTTTAATGTATATTCTAATGTGATATAACATATTTTAATGTATATTCTAATCTGCATAACTTTCTCCAACTTGGTTAAAATAGGTTTATTTGATATTCCCTATCTGAAATGGCATTTTGTGAAATTAGCATTCAGTGGGAAAGAAGTAATCTTGCAAGTACAAACTCTGTGTATTCTTTTCCTTTAAGAGAAAGGCTCAGAGAATAGTTATTTGGTGATGTGGAGGGAGGTTTTTTTTTTTGTTTGTTTGTTTGTTTTAGCTTTTAAATCTTAAAAAGACTATGCTTTAATAGTCTTTGAAAGATTTAATAAATCAACATTACAATGACCATCCACAACTCCAAAGAACTCATGATAAAACATGTTAGCCATCTCCAGATAAAGAATTGATGGACTTAGGAGTACAAATTAAGACATTCATTTTTTTTTTCTTTTTGTAACTCCTGTCCCAAAGTCTCTTGATATGAGGCTATCTCCTTATTGGTGAAGATGAATTCCCCATACCTCAAATAAGGCAAGATATTCATCTCCATCAATAAGAATACTCCAATGGACTTTGGGACAGGGATTACATTTTTATTCTCTTTTCTTTCTCTTTTTCTTTCCTTTTTGGATATTCCTAATGGGAGAATTTGTTTTGCATTATTTGTATAATGGGTGTTGTTTTTCTTGCCTTTTAATAGAAAAGATAGAATTTAAAATAATTTTTTTTAAAATAGTATTCCCTTAGACTATTTTAAAATAATATTTCCTTAGACAAACTATTTAAAGGACAAAATAAAAATAAATCTAGACTAGTACTGCTCTCATAGGATTATTGAAAAGTCAACCTCAGCCCCTTCTTTAGCAAAAATCATAGTCTCCCTTGGAGAAAGATGGGTAAAATTCTTGAGAGATCTACAAATGCCTCCTTCTCAAGTCTCTCATCTAAACATTTAGATATCTCATATTGACCCACACCTAAGCTATATGGGCAACACACATCTTATTGAAAAAAAAATTATCTCTAAAGCTATTATTTGGCTATTATATTCTAATATATTAAATCTGATTTTAAAAAAAGACTAGAATGGAATCAAATGAGGAACCTATTAACAATAAATCAATCAGCTAATATTTATTAAATGATTACACATACTAGATACCATATTAGTCACTGGGAAAACAACTACAAAAGTAAAACAAGCCCTTCCCTCAAGAAGCTTAAATTCTATTGTTAATTCTCCAATGGGAAATCCTATGAACCCTTCTCCTGATTTCAATACAGATCGCAGTGTAATTGTGAAGAACTATGAGTCCTTAAGAAAGCTATAAACTAATCTAACTTGGTAAAATGTAAATTTGAAAGAAAAGAGGAGAAAACCCACCTAGAAGAGCAAATTCTCTTTTTGACCATCAATGCATTGACAGTATATGGCAGATATGTGATCGAGTGGATAGTGTAACAAGGCTTGGAATCGGGAATCAAATCTGGCCTCAGATATTGATTTGTTGTTGTTGTTGTTTTGGGGGGGGATTGCATGTATAACTTAATATTTCATTGAAAAAGACTGAGCTATGTATAAAAAGCTTTTTTTAAATGGAATTATCTATTTATCCCATATCCCAAAGGCATTTGTTTCTCAGCTAAGTAGAGTTTAACAAATAATATAATCCTCTCCTGTTGAAGGTACTTCAAGTAGTATGCTTCACAAACTTGAACTAAATGCTGTTATCCTGGAGAGTACTTAGAATGTTGAAGTATTCTAGCCATTATAATTCTGCCCAAATTTCAGAGTTAAGAAAGTAGAAAAACTGGTTTTAAATTGAGTTCTTACAATCCTAATTAACCTCCTTGTTTCTTTTGTAAAACTGCAAAACAGCAATTGTCCTTTCTTAGTCATTATCACGGTACTGTCAAAACTACATAAAACTACTAAAAATTGTTTCTCCTTAACCTTTTCCAAGTTATTCTAGAGGTGGGAGTAGTTCTTTCTGTTACTGCTACAGAGAGTTGATTCTGCATTGTACACTATGATCTTATTAATTCTATGTCTAGTAACTTAATGGATGAAGTATCTTTGAATTGTATGTGAATCACAGTAAATCCTTCAGATAATGAATAGCTTAACTTTTTTTTTTTTTTTTTTTTTTTTGGAAGAGGCAATTGGATTGTGACATGCCCAGGGTTATGCAGCTAGTAAGTGTCTGAGGATTTGAACTCACATTCTCCTTACACCAGGAATGAAAAAGCCAAGGGAGAATCCTGAACTTTAAAAATCCAAGATTGGTTCCTTTTCCTAAGTTGGGCTCAGCGATGCATGGATCTTGAAATGGCACTAGCTCAGTAGGCAGTCTATACCAAAAAAAAAAAAAAAAAAAAAAAAAAAACCTAATTCATATGAGATCTTGAATCTCAGAGTACCAAAGGGATTTTGGGACAGCTTTTGAAATTGGTGAAGTGATTATTTGTTCTATATTCCAGATGATTTCAGGCAGAGTCTTATCCTCTAAGTTATGTTATATAAGGTTATAGAGCTAATTCTGGATTTGAGTTCAGTGCACCCACAATGGTCCAGGAATTAGATTTCCCAAGACTAGAATATTAGTAATTAATATTATTAATATTAACATATCAAGTTATAGTTCTAGCTATAATTCCTGAAATAGGGCTTTTGTCAGGGTCAGGATCCAAATTCTTCTGCATCCTTGTTGGTTTAGATGACCCCTTTTTAATGTCAATCTGTATTACTTGGGATCCTGTTACTCATTCTGCCTTCTATGTATTACTCATTCTGCCTTCTATGTACAAAGTACTAATAGGTTTTAGGCTTTCTCCACATGGAACAATGAGATCTTCATGATCACTAGGTGTAGCTCATGTCAATTTTTTGTAAACTCAAAGCCATTTGTGCATGCTTACTCTTAGAAGCTTTGCCAACTTTCATTTCTTTATGTGGATCTGAGAATCTTGGATGCTTAACTTCCAAAAGGAATTCCATACTGGATCATTGGATCCAAGTCCACATGAATGGGCATGATTGAGGTTTACTGGCTGGAGAAATCCCAGAGTTACAAGGTTTTTCAAGTTCCATGCTTTCCTTATCCCAGTATGAGGCTGAGTCTTTCCTTAGTTTTCTAGATGCTCTTTTTTGTCAGACTAAGTTGGATAAAAGTTCTGGCAAAGTTTTCTAATTTCTTAATCATTTTGTTGAGAACTCTTTATTATCATTAGAAACTATCTTTGGGTAACTAGCTTCATTGTCCTCTCTAATCATAACTTACCATGGCTTATCAACATGATTTGCATTCTCCACTTCTACTCAGGATGAAACTTTTGGGAAATGTAATCCAACATTGCTTCTTCCTATTCAGAGAGACACTGAAGAAGCACACAGAGAGATGCAGACAGATAGACAAAAACAGGAACAGAGAGACAGAGATAAAAATAGACATGTCTTTTCTTTCAGTAACTGTAGTGGGACAAATGGAGGCTATGAGAAGTAGTGCCTGAGGTACAAATGGTTATTGACTTTGTTCCTATGTGAATAGGTTATCAGACCATAAAACATAAACATTACCTTATTTCCTCCCTCTCTGAACAGTGACTCCAAAGCTCATTCTGTTTCATAAAGTTAAATCATCTAATTTTTGTTTAAATAATTTAAAATATTTTATCACATGAATAAATACTATAGATTTTATTGCTTTGATCTATGTGTTGCCTTATTTGAGAATGGGAGGAGTGGATGCTACCAGTGAACTGATGAATTGCTGAGATTTATAAAGATAATTTTTAAAAAGGGAGATCCAAGGTTCAAATCCAAATTTTCTCCCAGGGGGTGATTCAAATGAGATAGGATTCTATGGTTCTAATTTTTATTAATAATTCTTGAAAGCTCTCTGACAGTTGAGGAATAATGAGCATCATCAATATAGACCCCAGGTATTGCAATGCCATATTTGTTAAAGCAGATTTAAATGGTGAAAGGTAATTTGGTAAAAATAAAAAAAATAAAAAATCCCTTGAAGTCACAATCCTATATCACTTTTATCTCTTATAGCTAAATTCCTAGAAAATTGTTTACTCTTATTGCCTCTATTTTCTCATCTCCCATTCACTTTTCAATCCCTTAGAATTTGACATCTAACCCTACCTTTTGACAGAAACTAATTTCTCCAAGATTACCAATTATTTCTAAATTATTAAGTCCCATCACCTTTTCTCAGGCCTTATTCTACTTGCCTTCTCTAAAGCTTTGGACACTGTCTACTGGCTCTTTTTTCTTTGGAATCTATGATTAAGTCCTCCTGCCCTTTTTGGATTTGTTTTTTAACCTTTGCTGGATTATCATCCATGACTTTTCTAAATCTTTGGACAGTGTCTACTAGCTCTTTTTCCTTTAGATTCTATGACCTTAGTTCTCCTGCCCTTTTTGGATTTGTTTTTTTTGTTTTGTTTTGTTTTGTTTTGTTTACTTTTTGCTGGATTATCATCTATCTCCTATTCCATAACCATAGATGTCCTTCAAAAATCTATCTGGGCTCTTTTTTCTCTTGCCATACTCTCTCTGTTATCAATTTAATCAGTCCTAATGGGTTTGATGAACATCTCTATGATTCCAAAATATACATAGCCCATTGTAATCTCTCTCCTAAATTTCAGCACTACATCACCAATTATCCATTGGACATCTCACCCAAAAGTCCCATTAGCATCTCAAACTCAACATATCTAAAATGTAACTCATTGTCTTTACTACTGAAACCCTTCTTTCTCCAGACTCCCTTGTATCTATCTCCTGGAGGTACCATCAACATTCAGATGGCCCTGTTTGCAATTTAGGAATCATTCTTGACTCTAATTTCTCTCCCATAACTCAAGTAATTGTGGAATTCTGGCAACATCTCTCACATGCCTTTTCTTATACAGTCAGCCCTCTAGTTCAGATCCTTATTACTTCCCCCTGAGCTACT
The DNA here is from genome assembly GCF_048593235.1 of Sminthopsis crassicaudata. Taxonomy (NCBI): domain Eukaryota; kingdom Metazoa; phylum Chordata; class Mammalia; order Dasyuromorphia; family Dasyuridae; genus Sminthopsis; species Sminthopsis crassicaudata. Next base: position 119,661,751 of record NC_133619.1, on the reverse strand, counting down.
GCAATATCTTCCTACTTGATCTCCCACACTCCCAGTTATTAGTGTTCCCTCCATCTCCAAATTATTTTGTGTTTACTCATTTTATTCCTTCAATAGAATGTAAACTTTTTGAGGGCAAGAACTATTTCCTTTTTGTCTTTGTATCCCCAAAATTTCACACATATGGTAGATATTTAATAAATATTTGAAGCTATTGTTTTTTTCATATTTAACAACTGAGGATATACATTGAAATAATGATGTTCTTGTCAGCTCTTGATCCTTAAAATAATTTTGGTAAATTTTTTCTTTTGAAAGTAAACAGATTTATAGTTCAAATCAATGTACTTATTTTACTATATACTATAATAATACTCATAATAACAATAAATATCATTTATATAGTACTCTAAATTGGGTGAAGCATTTTATATATAGTTAAAAAAAACACACCCTCTATGTTATTTCATACAAATATGGGCAAGAAATACACTCAGGGGATTACTAGAATTCTTGGTCATAGAGAAACTCATTCTCTAAAATAATACAAATGTATTTTAATGAGGTTTATTCATATATAATATGGCCATCAGGTAACAAGAGTCTAATCAAATAATGCCATTTCAATACCATATGCATATTGAATATTAATTAACATTGTTAATTAAAGCAATATAAACTTATCTTCCTTGATTCCATTTAGCACTGGATTTTTCAACTAATAAAAAACCTTTCTTGGATTATCATAAATTGTTATGGAAATCACAAATTGCAGAGGCATTTATGGAGGAGAAATAATTTATTCATTAATTACTAAAATTCACTGACCATGAATTTGTCACAGAAATAAAACTGTGGCACTTACGCCCAGATGCACTCATAAATAACTAAATAATTAAACTCTCAGCCACAGAACAAATGCTACACAATGAGCACAATGAAATCCAAATAAGGATCACTCAGGACAAAAATAGGACATGTAATAAAAACTATGCTAAACTGCATGTGACCCTGTTGACCCCTTTTCCCCAGCACTTTCCAAAATTTCCACTTTGTTTTCTACAAGTTCTTCCTGGTTCTTGGCCTCTTGAAAACTGTTCAGTTTTTGGAGTATCTTGAGGAAAACTCTTAAAACAGCACCAGATAAACCATAGCTTTGTATTAAAACAATGCCCTAGCTTGCAAGAATCAGTTGAAGGAATTGAAAATGCTTAGTTCAGAAAAAAGAAGCAGTACATATGCTGATTGTCTTCAAAGTTTTTGAAAAGATAATTCATCTAAGAGGAATTGGATATTTGTGACTCAAAAAGGAAGAAGAAAACCAAAGAGTACAAATCATAGGAAGGCAGTTTTAAGCTATTCAGCGCATTCTGAAAACAGTGCAGTTTTAAGTTAGTAAAACTTTTGAAACACTGTGTATTGGGAATAATTTTCTTAGAGACCACTTATCTTAAAATCAGGAAGACCAGGATTAAAATCCTACTTTGGGCATTTACTAGCTCTGTGATCAAGGAAGCAAAGAAAGAAAGAAGGGAGAAAGGAAGAAAGAAAATAAGCATTTATATATTATGTACTATGTGCCAAGTACTGTGCTTTATATATATTATCTCATTTGATCTCACAACAACCTATGAAAATAGGAGTTATTATTATCCCTATTTCACTGTTGAGGAAACTGAGGCAAATAGAGGTTAAACAGCTTTTCCAATTCAACATTATCACTAATATAGCTGTGCCAAAATGAAATTATTAGGTAATGAAATCCATATGACTGGAATTGTTTAAGCAAAGACTGACATTCTATGAAAGAGATGGAATTAATGTTCAACTTTCTTGCCAAAACATAGTTTAATTATAGATGGTTTGTGGAAATAATCTCCCAGTCAAGAGAATAAGAGCAATCAGGGTCTCTTATTATTAATAACAATTTACAACTGTGCAGTATTTTGAGGCTTACAAATGTTTTCCTTACAACCATCATGTATAAAATACATGTACTATAAACCCCATTTTACATCTAAGGAAACACACCTAGGGAGATTGACTTGCACATAGTCAGAATTAAAATTCAGAACTCACTCCAGGTACAGCACTCTTTCTATTATATCATACTTACTTTACATAGTAGGCATGAACTCTTTTGACACAAGAAAGACCCTAAGACTACCTGATTTGGATCACAATTAATTTAAACACACCACCTGAGACCTCTTTCTTCCATTGAGATCATCATATGGAACAAAACTCAGAAGGATTAGCCGGCATGCAACACCCTTCCATGTCTTAAATTCTTTGTCTATATAGAGAACCTTCCCTTGTCTTTGGAAAACAAATTAGCACTTTGAATTTAATAAATTCAATTGAATTTAACTTAATAATGATAGAACTATTCGTTGTAGAAAGAACAATGGTCTGGAAGTCAAAAAACCTTGTTGCATGACACTGAATAAGTCCTCCTTTCTAGGATTCATTTTCCTCAGCTCTAAAACAAAATAGTCAAATTCTATAATTTTTAAGAGCCATTCCAGCTCAAGTGACTAGTTCTGGTTTCTTATTCTGTGGTAAATCATTTCTGTTTAGTATATACTACATCCTTAAAGTCACAGAGAAATGTATAGGGATTATAAAAATACAGCTATTAAGATTAGCTATACAAGTCATTGGAATTCACCCTTCTCTGAAGCCAGGGTTTTCTCTATAGAAAAAATCCCACACATTTACTTATGCACAAATATCCTATATCTGAACCCAATAAATAACCTTTTTTTGAAATTACATATTCCCCCATACCCTTGGAGCATTGAAAAATAACCTTTAAATGATGGGCTTGAACAAAAGTTAAGTTTGTGTTACATAGCCATGGTAAAGTCATCAACATATTAATAAGGAAATCAATAATATAAAACTAACTCTCCCTCCCCCTTGGTCCTCCCACCCCTGACAGCAAGGGACCATCTGCTACTCTGTGTTTCATTATAGTATTTAATATCCCCATGATTAGTGTTTCTCCCCCTGTGAGTTTATTTTAGGGATAGTCTTATGAATAGATGAAAAGTTATTAATTATTTGTTTGGATAATCTCCAAAGCATCCCTGCATTCTAAGTTTTTATACCATGTCTTGCTAGAGGCTTTATTTGAGGAAGAAGGAAATAAAAAGGGTGATGGAAAAATTTTTGAAGCGTGTCATCCAATATTCCAAGTCTTATATTGTAAATTATCCAGATGTCTTTTGTTTAGGTAGAATAGAATAAGAATCAAAGATATATAAGAAATACAAAAATTTCAGAATATCAGTGTTAATACATAAATTAAAATTTCCAAATCTTACTATCTTACAAAAATGATTCAGGTTCCTTTTCTTTAATTGCTCTGTTTTTTATTAATTTTTCAAATAAATCATTTTTGTAAAAATTTTCCAAGAGCTCTAATTTACATTGACTGCTTATTTCTCACCCTGGAACACTGGGTTGATGGCAAGTTATCTTCAACATCTTAATTTCACAAAGTTATTGACCCCAAAATTCCATGAGGATAAGTGGCAAATTAGGGATAAGAAACAAAGAAGCCATCTCCCCACACACTCTGGGGAAAAAAAATAGTGCCCACTTGTTGACCTGGATAAATGCTAATGCTCTTATGGGCAATGCTCAATAAAATGTTCTCCATTAATTCTAAGTGATGCATAAAGATGAAGTAATTAAAATCCAATAATTTATAGCTCACATTCCTTTGAAATCTCCTGTGACATATGGGTTAGTGTCAACTCTTCTAAATCATTCATTGGTGACATTTTTATCATCTAAAATGATAGCTCCATACAGGTAATCAAACATAGAAAGTTAAATATCATGTACACGCTTTATTTTTGTAATAATTAATGCTTTAAAGTAATGTCTATTTTAATGTTAATCAAAACCACATATCTGCAGAAAAAAATTATTCGTTAATCATTTCTAATATTTGAGTCTATTTCTACTTAATGCCATTAATAGAAAAATTCTGCATTGAAAATTTAGTAAGAATAGCTGACATTTTTATAAAAGTACCAACATTTGCAAAGGTGCTATACATATATTATTTCATTTGATCTTCACAAGTAGGTGAGATTTTACTTTTATTTTTAAAGTGAGGAAATAGATTGAGAGGATACATAAGATAGGGAGACAGAATTTGAATCTAAGATTCCTGCAAGTATTCTTAGATATCCACTCTGTGGTCTTTAGTTTTCTTATGACTAGATTATGTTTGAAGTTCCCTTCACCTATATTTTATAAGTGATTCTATCTTTTGTTTCAGAGCTGTTTAGTATACAGATATAATTTGTTCTATTTTTTGTTTCTATCTGCAACCTGAATTAATTCTTAGGCAAGATGTTGCTTGTAGCATAGACAGCTCTATGATTACTCTTTATAGACTCAAAACATCCACTGTTTTATCATGGAGTTTATGGGATTAAAAAAAGAAAAAAAGAAATTGATACTGAATCTAGAACTTGGATATGATTCTATTGATGGAGAGTTTCCAATAGACTAAAAACATTTAGAAAAAGATGTGCATCATTAGTGGACTAAATAAAGGCTGAGATTGTTTGGTAACTTGGTAAGCCAAAGGTTAAATTGATCTCAGGAGTGGTCACTGCTTAGGGGAAGTTCTAGCTCCTAAATACTATTGTAGCATTGGGGTGTGGTGGAGGAGAGATTCTCTTTCTACTCCCATATTACTCTTGTTCTACCATACTACTTTACTCTGCTACCAACAACTAAGTTGGCTTTATGAATCTCAATAATGACAGTATCTAAGATGGTTCAGAAAATTCTTCTAATCTCATTATGGGCATGAGAAATCAGTGAGCTTTCCATCCTCCAGGTTTGCTTATTTGGGATGATGTTATTAGAATATAATGTGCTTATGAACTAAATAAGCATCATAAGGAAAGGGGAAAATTTTACAAAGCCACATAAAGCATAATGTAAGTAAATTTAACATCATATGTTTCACTGGCACTTCATTGAATGTGATATGTACCTAGAAGATACTCATGGACTTAAATATAAAAGTTTACAGCAGAAAAATTAGAGGAACTAGGAATTCATGTCAAACAGGGCCAGAGAGAATTACAGAAAATAGACAACTTTGATTAACAAAATTAAAAAGTGTTTTACACAAACAAAACCAATGCAGCTAAAAATTATAAGAGAAACAGGTAATTAGGAAAATATTTGCATCAAGTTTCTCTGAAAAAAAGTCTCTTTTCAAGTTATAAGGAACTGATTCAAGAATAAAAATCATTCTCCCTTTGATAAATTAAAAGGTTTTGAACAGGCAGCTCTCAAAGGAAGTATTCCAAAACTTTAATTAATAGCTATAAGAAAAATTATCCAAATCACTACTAATAAAACACATGTAAATTAAAGCTCTTTGAGGTTTCATTTTACATGTATCAAATTGGCAAAGATGACATAAAAGGAAAACAACAATGTTGAAGAGAATTGCTGGATTACAGATATATTAATGCACTCTTGGTGAGCTATAAATTGGAACAGCCGTTGTATGAAACAATTTGGAATTTTGCCTAAAATGTCACTATATTGTTTATATATAATATAAATATATATATAAAATTATATATATTGTTCATACCATTTAACCTAGTGATACATAATTGTTAAGAACCATAAACTAAAAGGATGACCATCAATTGGGAAATGGTTGAACAAATTCAAGAAATGAGCTCAGAGAAAGATTTATCTGAAATTAATGCAGAGTGGAGTGAGTAGAACCAAGAGAACAATTTTTTTCACTTAGTAGTAATTTATTTTTCTACTTACATGTAAAGACAATTTTCAACATTCATTTCTGTAAGATTTTGAGGTTCAAATTTTTTCTCTTCTCTCCCCAAAACAGCAAACAATTCAATGTAAGCTATGTATATATAGGCATGGCAAAAGTTTCTGTATTATCCATGTTGTGGAAGAAAAATCAGAACAAAAAGAAAATGAAAAAGAAAAAAACAAAACAAACTTTTAGAAAATGAAAATAGTCTGCTTCAATCTGTATTCAGACTCCATAATTCTTTCCCAAGAGAACAATTTATAACATAGCTACACTGTTAAGACAAACATCTTTGAAAGACCTAAAAACCCTGATCAATATAATAATCAAACATGGAGTCAGGAAGGGCAAAGATTACCCCTAGTGAATAAATTAAAGTATCTGAATCATAGAATCTCAGATTTCAGGATAGGAAGGATGTTAAAAGTCATCATGTTAAAACATCATTTTGAAAATGAAGGATCTAAGGCATTGAGAGATTAAATGGCTGGTGTAGGATCATACAGATAATAAGTGGCTAAGTTGTATGCAAACTCAGGTTTTCCTAACTTGCAAATTGAGCTTTCTATCATAACAAGGGCTTATTAAAACTTGTAAGAATAAAGGGTAGTAAAAAGATCCTAAAGCATACTAAAAAATAAAACATAGTAAAGAATAAAGATACTAAATAATAATAACAATAAAATATTAAAGAATTATAAAGGGGGGCAGCTAGGTGTCACAGTAGATAGAGCACCAGCCCTAAAGTCAGGAAGACCTGAGTTCAAATCTGAGTTCAGACATTTATCACTTCCTAGCTGTGTGACCCTGGGCAAGTCATTTAACCCTAATTGCCTCAGCAAAAATAATAATAATAATAGTAATAATAACATAGGATTAGGCAACGTTGTACATGATTATACATGCATAGCCTCTCTCACATTCTTTATTTTTGGGGGAAGGGATGAACAAAGGGAGGAAGAGAGAAAATTTTGAAATTCAAAATCTTATAAAAATGAATGTTGAAAACTAAATTTACATGTTATTGGAAAACAATAAAATACTATTAAGTAACAAAACAAAATTGGGGGAAGGGGGAAAGGAAATTAGGCAGCAGAGAGATCAAAGAAGAAAAATCCTTGAGGTGAAGGAACGATAACTGAAAGAGAAGGCAAAACTATACAATAACTTTTTTATTTGTATTTTCTATATTGTAACGAATAATTTTCATACTGGAATGAAAAGTATCAGTTTTTAAAACCAGTTTTTAAAAGGAGTTGAAACAATTATAACTGTCTAAAAATGGAGCAGGCTGTTTCAGAAAGTAGTGGGTTTTCCACCAATGGAGAACTTGAAGAAGTGTATACTGGATAGCTGCTTGTCAGAATAGTGTATAGAGGCTATAGCTTTCACGTATAAGATGGACAAGATAATTTTTGAGGTGTCATGTAACTCTAAAATTCTTCACAGAGTTTGAATGTTAAATGATAGGCAATAGATAATCACTGTAGGTTCTTGACATACTGGGGGGAAAAAAGATAGAAGAGTCATACCTACTTTCTTTACCCCATAGGAAATTTGTCAGGGAAGGAGAAACTTGAAAATTGATCGGGGAGAATAATAATATACGTCAGAATATTTTAATTGATATCTGGACTATATGGGAAACTAGGTATGGTGTAAAGGACAACAGAGAAGGCAGACATTTTAATTAGATAAGCATGTTGAAAATTTGCTGAATCAGAGTATTTCCCAGAAATATTAAGGGAATAGATTGGAATAGATTATCTACAATAATGATAACAACAATAGTAATAATAATTAACATATGTATAAATTCTCAAAGTACTTTACTTATATCATCTCATTCAATCTTCATAACTTTGTGAGGCAGATGCTATTTTTATCCCTCACTTTACAGATGAGGAAACTGAAACAGAAAACTAAAGCTGACTTTCTCAGATTCACATAGTTTCTAAGTGAGGCAGAATACTCAGATCTTCTTGAATCCATTTCCAGCATTTTATCCATTTTACCACCTAACTATCTCTCTGAAAGAGTAATGGGAAAATAGAACAAGTATAACTCAAAATAAAGCAGCTAACTGGCTCAACAGATAGAGCATTGGGCTGGAGTCAGAAGGACCTGAATTTAAATCCAGCCCCAGATATTTATTAGCTGTGTGATCCTGGGTGAGTCACTAACTTTTGTTTTGACTAAAAAAAAGGAATTAGCAAACCACTCCAGATCTTTGCCAAGAAAACCCCATACAGTCATAAACAATCAGATAGGACTAAATGACTAAATGACAAACATAACTTAAAATAGGGAGAAAAGGATTTGTACACCCAAAAGAATGAATTTCAAAGCATTTATAGCCCTATATTATGAAGTCAATATTTAAATATCAGACACTTTCATGAACTGATAAATTAGAAATCAGCCATAGAAATAGATGATCGTGTTTTTATGAATTTTGCAACTTTCGGACAATTCAAGAGAGAGATAACTATTACCAATCATTCTATGAGGTACCCATTAAATGCTGCCAATCGAAACCATAAGAAAATTATATATTGCAATATATATATATATAATACTTACTGGAGGAAAATTGGGCTATTCAAATATTATATAAATGTGAAGTATTACAATGTTAATAACAACAATATAATTACTTAACTATTCTCTTTCCAGTAGGATTATTTTAATTTTGCAACACAGATACAATTGTTATACTTCCTAATTAAACAATGGTCAAAAATCAGACTGATATGTATCCAGGAAAGGCAAAGATTATTGTTGGTAAATAAATTAAGGCATATGAATCACAGAATCTTAGATTTCAAGATAGAAGGGATGTTAAATGTCATCAGGTTAAAATTCTTTATTTTTTCAGGTAAGAAAACTGAGTTATAGAGACACTGGATAACAATTAAACAGCATGGTAGTGACTGAGATAGAGTAGATTTTGACTCCAAATTCTTCTTATCCAATATACTACTCGGCCTCTCATAAAAAATATAATCAAAATAGTTTGGGCTGCATGAAATATATTAGTCCCTCATGGAATTAATCTTAGAAATTGATATTTCTTCTGTATTATAAGTCAAATTTAGCCACAAATAGCCCTTGGCCATTAGCAAACTTCCTCAAAGGTAAAAATTTTATCTAGTTAATGTTAAATTGCTAAACAAATGATTATATATATCAAAGAAACATAAATCCTCATGTATTTGAAGGGGATACTAAGGGTCATCTAGTCCAACACCTACCTAAAGAATGAGTATTGTATAATGTTGTACACTCCATGTACAGGATCAGTATCAAAGGCCACTTCAAGGCTCTGCTTGAACAATTTCAATAACGGGAAGCTACCTTTAGAGATATATAGACCATTCCATTTTCAGACAGTTCAGAATGTCAGGAATTATGTGGAATTGATATCTGTCTTCCTGTTACTTCTAACATGTTGACCCTATTTTTTTTTCTTCTCACTAGAGTCTTAAACTGACTAAACTTTTCTCATAAGACAGCTTTTCAAATATCTGAAGACAGTTATCATGTCACCCCCTCAAGTCTTCTCTTTTCTAGGTTAAACTTTCCCTGTTCCTAATCTTCCTCTAAGAACTGATTTGTGTTTTTCTTTTCTTTGTCACCCATATTACAGGTTATTTCCTTGTTTCTTAGTGCTATAAAATCCACCAGATGGTCAAATAATCCAACCAATTCTGCAATTTGGTTAAAAGATGATTGACAGACAAGCCTGAAATCAATGTCCAAAATGAACTGGATTTTATTATTTGTGGATTTTATAGTTGTCCAAACTAACTCCTTTCTTCAGAAAATCTGAGAGCTTAATTAACAGCTATGCAAAATGAACTGAAAAGAGAAGAATTGGTTATTAGTCTATAATGATTTCTTCTAATATGAGTCATTATTCTTGAGTGATATTATCTCTTGTTTCTATCCAGTGAGAATTTCTGTCTCTTTCAGTGTATCCATCTCTATCTGTCTCTCTCTCTTCTCTCCTCCCTTATCCCCACTCCAATCTTAATAACTCAAATAAAATTAAAGATCCCACTGGCACTTTGGAAAACTCTGGACCTTGGTGCCCCAGCAGATGCTTCTCTCTGGCACAAACAGATTTAGGAAGCAAGACTGAGTGTACCAAATCCTGCTTAGCTCATTAGTGGAAGAAACACATTGAAATTCTCTGAACATGACAGCTCCTATCAAACCAAGCTGCATTCTCAGGGAAAATCCTAGAATCACAACTCTGCTTCTCTTGTGTACTGAAAGATGCACAAATCCACTCATCCTGCAGAAAACCCCCACAATCTAGTGTAGTCACTTGAGAAAGAAATAAGGACCACTTTGCTTAATACAGCAAAAGCCAGGATTTGTTCAGTATAGAGCAATAATCATTTAAATTTATTGTTAATCCTCAAACCAGTCTACTGTAGGACATAGTACTTGGGTGTGCACAGATTACTAATATGGAGGTGGTAACAAAAAAAGGGTATAAAATAACAGAACAAAAACTGCCTTTTTCCATCATTTGGTGTTAAATGTATTTAAACACTGCCACCTAGTGTTAGAAATAAATAAGAAATAATGGCTGACCTTGCTTGTCTTAAGATGCTATGGAATAGAATCAAAATATTAGCAAAATAAAGCCATACAAAAGAAGGGATAATTTCACTTGAAGCAAAAATACTGGGTGATTATTTGCTCTTCAAAATTCCATAAGGTTTTGTCAGCATAAGCTAAAAGCTTGAAATGAAATAACTTTTCTGGAAACAAGCTTTCCATTCATTCCTTCTTTCATTCACCATTCATTTTACCATTTTTTGAGCATTCATTGCGTACCCAGTACTGTTATACTGGTGTTTTGTTGTTATTTTTAACATCTCCTTTGGTATCCACCTTCATCCAACTTGTACCTGTGGCTCCAAGAAGCTGTGGCATGTGTGGTTGCCACACCCAGTAAAACATCTTGGCAGACAGGCTAAGTTAACCATATTGAAGGTAGCCAACAGACATCAAATCTATCCTTGAGTTAAGGAAATGTCCACCCCAAACACGAAAGATTCCCCCTGGCAAAATGGGCACATAGGAACAATTTGTTTCAATGGTCATGAAGTGGGCTACAGTAAGAGCCATGGAGCATTTAGAGCTTGATCAGACATTAGATGTCCAATACCAATCATCTCAACTTTTATCTTGCCTCTGGATTTCAATGACTCTGGAAGACAAAGGCTAACAACTTTATACAGACCTTTTTTCATTGTTGTTCAGTCATTCTCTTGGGTCCAACTCTTCATGACCCCATGGACCATTTGTATACCAGACCCTTCTATCTTCCACTATCTCCTGACATCTAAGTTCATGTTCATTGGTTCCATGATACCATCGATCCATCTCATCCTCTGCCATGGTCTTTTTCTTTTACTTTTATTTATTTCCAACATGAGGGTCCTTTCCAATGAGTCATGTTTTCTCATCATGTGGCCAATATATTTAAGCTTCACCTTCAGTATTTTACCTTTTAGCCTGAAATAATTTTTTTAAAATATTGACTGATTTGATCTCCTATACATCCAAGACTCTCAAAAGATTTCTCCAACAGAGTTAAAAAGTGTCCATTATGCAGAGTGGTCAGCTTTTTTTATAGTCCAACTATCACAACCATATTTTGCTAATGGGCTCTGACTCACTTAAATCCTATTCAATTGTGAGTTAAGACATTATCTCCAATGTGGCTCTCTTCAACAATGAGATAATTCAAACCAGTTCCAATTGTTCAGTAAAGAAGAGTATCAACTACACCCAGAGAGAGGATTATGGGTACAGAGTATGGACCACAACTAGCATTTCCACTCTTTCTATTATTGTTTGCTTGCATTTTTGTTTGCCTTCTTAGGTTTTTTTCATTCTTTCTAGATCTGCTTTTCCTTATGCAACAAGATAACTATATAAATATGTGTACATATATATTGGATTTAACATGTTTAATATGTTTGGGACTACCTGCCATCTAGAGGAGGAGACAGGGGAGAAGGAAGGGAAAAGTTGGTACAGAAGGTTTTGCAAGGGTCAATACTGAAAAATTATCCATGCCTATATATTGTAAATAAAAAGCTATAATAATAAAAAAAAAGATATTATCTTATGATATCATCGGTCCTTTTCAAAAAGGAGGATGAACAACATTTTAATGAGTCCTGGTCCTCAAAGAAATAATAAACTCTGAAGGCACAATCCATGTGTGAAACCAGACAATATGTATAATTATTCAGGAAAATAGACAGGGAAATAAAGGGAAAGGAAGACATAGAAGTTTAAAAATAAGACAGAGGGAGAGAGAGAGAGAGAGAGAGAGAGAGAGAGACAGAGAGAGAGAGAGACAGAGAGAGAGACCGAGGGCCAAATACAAAGAGATACAAAGAAAAATAAAGCAAGCACAAGAGAAAGGCAGAATCTTTTGATTTGATTTAACATTAATTTAGAACACCTGGGTGCATATCCCTGAAGAAGGCCCACTGTATCGACTTTCACAATTGTATAGAAAAACATTTTTTATGCCAGTCCTATGATGGTTTTCCTTAAATGTTCATGTATGCATACCTTAATAAAAGATGTAAATAACTTGCAAAAGAAACAACCATTCTTGTTGAAAATGAAAACTAGGAAGACTGTAAAGATTTCCCAGTAAGAATCTCAAAATTTAAAAAGTATAAGCTGCTAAAGGAGTATACTTATATGTATATCCAGTTAAAATTCAGTTAGTCAACATGCATTCTCTTTTTTCCCCCCTGAGGCAACTAGGATTAAGAGACTTGCCCAGGGTCACACAGCTAGGAAGTGTTAAATATCTGAAGCCAAATTTGAACTTAGGTCCTCCTGATTTCAGGGCTGGTGCTCTATCCCACTCCACCCCACTATACTACCTAGCTGCCCCCATCATGAAGTAAAATACACATTAACTCTCTTGAGAGGTGGCATGAAGAGCAGAGAGAAAATATCCTCAATTGAGAAAATCTAGTTTCATATCCTACCTTAAACTCCCAATGACTACCTGACCCTGGATAAGCTACTTAACTCAGAATGTCAAGCCTATAAGCAGAACCCCCTTTGGAAAAAAAATTTCAAAATAATAATATCCTGTGTATTATCTCATATAATAAGATACAATTACATTTGTATTTTTAACAAGTTTTAATTAAGCACTTTGTTATGTATCAGGTATTCTACTTGATAGAAAGATATATTTAAATTGTCTAGATAAAATGATGGCTATTTTTCCTTCTCTTAGAATCTTCTTTGTCAATTCATCTGCTTGTTAAAATTTTTAGGTGAATTTTCTTCCTTCCAAGGTATTTGGTAATTTCAATATCTTTTTCTATATATTCCCCTATTGTTCATTGATTCCTCCTTTGATGTCAGGTTCTCCCAAGTGCTCAAAGCTTGTCTCAGCCTCCTTCCTTACTGGGGAATTTACTTTTCACTTATCTCAAACTCTTCTAAGGGGAAAGAAGTGACCCCAGCCGGATGCCATACTCTTTTTTAAGGTGCACCTCCAGTTCTCTTTTATTTAGGCTGTGTTATTGGGGTGGGCTGCTATCCTAGACAGACCATGTTAAGGATTAGAGCAGGATGCGGTGAGAGAAACAAGATAAATTGCTGGGTGGAACCCAAAGCACAAGCCTCTAAATTGGTTTATGCTGCCCTTCAAGGGTTTTAGAGGGGTGGGGATGCTGAGGGGAGAGATTGCTGAGTGAGCTTATTAGGGATTAGAGATGAGTTTGTCTGATGCTAATTCATCAGATTAGACTTCTTAGAGTGTTGGCCTGAGGAGACAGCTGCAATTACTTTGGCATATAATGTTTATTTTGGGGAAGTTCATAAAGGATAGAATAAATATCTGGTCCTCCATTTTCTTGTTGACATAGCTTGGAGATACAAAGGGGGAAAATGGTCTCAGCCTACAAAGATTTTGTTTTATTGTAGAAAATATATGCATAGTATACATCTATGTATAGATAGATAGGTATATGTATGTATATATACATATACAAGTAAATTCACTTACATATAATATAGATTGAAAGTAATTTCTTGAGAGAAGGGCACCAGGAATTGGTGAGGAATCACTATAAGTTTCCATAAGGAAGTAGTGCCTTGAGGTGAACCTTATAGGAAGTTAGGATTCAGTGAACTGAAGATTCAAAAGGAGTTAGGTTGAGAGGAGGAAGTTTCAGATTTTGCCAAGACCTAGAGAAGGAAGATGGAATGTTGTATATAGGGGTTAAATACAACTCCTAAAGTTGAATATATGGAGAGCAATGTGTAATAAACCTAGGGAAATAAATAATAGATTGTGATGAGCATTGAAAGCCAGAGGAGGCAAGAAGGAGTTCTAAAGTTTCTTAAGCAGGGAAGTGTCATGTCACATCTTTGCTTTAGAATATCACATTGATATCCTTCTAGAGAATGGATAAGAGAGTAAAAAAACTAGGGAGTATAGGGAATATGAATATTAGGAGGCTATTGTAATAGTCCAGGCAAATAGACTTGAATCAGATTGGTAGATCTATGTGAAAGGGGTTGAATGTGAACTATATTGTGGAGACAGAATATCATTAGAGAGGGAAAGGGGAGAAACAAAGAGGATTTAAGATTGAAAACCTAGCTGTTTAGAAGATTGATAGTGCCAGAAACAGAAATAGAGATGTTAGGAAAAAGGAAGGGCTTAAGGAGAAAGAATAAATTCTGTATTGGACATGTTGAATTTGAGATGCCTACAAGACAGTTGGAAATGTCCAAGAGAAGTTGGAAACATGGTGCTGAAATTCAGAAGAGAAGGCTCGCAAATGGAGGATAGTTTGAGTTCATGGAATCTGATAAAGGAGAAATAAAGGAGAGAAGATTTTTTTTGCAAAATATTCTCATTTCATGCCCAAATGTTCCAAAGTTAAAAATGCAGTATAAGGAGAATGCTTGACAAGAGATTAATATACACATTAACATGGGACAAATATTATTATACTCTAGAGTTGTCAAAAAAGGCTTCCTAAAGGTTTATAGGATTAGAGTTGGAAAGGACTTTGAAGGCTAACATTCTCATACTTGTTATTGTTGAGTTATTTAGGTCCCAACCACTTTCCATGACCCTATGTGGGATTTTCTTGGTAAAGATAATAGAGTAGTTTGCTATTTCCTTCTCCATCTCATTTTTACACATGAGGAAATTGAGGCAAACAGGATTAAGTGACTTGCCCAAGGTCACACAGCTAGTAAGTATCTGAGGCTAGAATTGAACTGAGAAGCCCCTGATTTGAGGGCTAGCCCTCTATCTAGCTGCCCTCTCCTTTTAATTGATGAGGAAACTGAACCCAAGCTTTAACTGTGAGCAGCAAGATTTAGAATGAAGTCCTTTGCCCCAATAGCTTGTTCTTTTTCCATTGTTTCATGATTCCTCCAAATTTATTCTTCCTTTTAGCAATAAAAAACAAAGGAATTTCTTCTATATTTCACATCAGTGGGATGTGGTACAAAGTATATCGGGAGCTATGTATTTAATCTTATTCTAAATTCAATTTTTAAGACCTGCTATGGGTAAGATATCAGGGTTGGGAATATAAAGACAAAAAAATAATAATAAAACAATGTCCTGGCCCTCAAGCAACTTACACTTAGCTTGAGAACATAACACTGTGTTATTTAAAATGGCAACAGAAGCATCGAGGTGGTACAGTAAAGTGCTGGTCTTTGAATCAGGAGGACGCGAGTTCAAATCCAACTTCAGACACTTATTATCTTACATAAATATAAACTCTGTTCATGTCACTTAACCCTATTTATCTCAGTTTCCTCATCTGTAAAAATAACTAGAAAAGGAAATGGCAAATGGGATTTTCCTTAAAAAACCCCAATTGGAATCATAGAGTCAAACACAATCTAAACAATAACTTATAAATGTTACATATAAATGGAGCAAGATTTAAGAATACCTAGAAGGATCAACTTACATATATCAACTGACATAATAGATTTGCACATACTGGAGATAGAGGAAAATTTTTATTTCAAAGTAAAGTTACAAAATCCATTCATAATAATTTTTATTTGAAATGCATTTTCATAGATTTGAAAAATTATAGTAAAATTATTTTTTTAATTCTCATATCAATTGACACATTTGGTTCTTTTAACAAATAAAGAAATAGAGGCCAAGGACTGTTCCATTTGTCTCTATAATTAATCCCAGTGGCTGGCACGTAGTGGGTACTTAAGAAATGTTGTTAATTTGGAATTGGATTTCTAGTACCTAGCACTGTGTATTGCACAAAGGTCATTAATAAATGCTGACTTAATTGATTTATTCTGTTTTTTAAGTGCTCATACTTTAAAACCCAAGATGATCCCAGAAAGCTCAGATCAGTAACATCAGATCGTAGAGTACAAGAGAATCAGTACTGGATTAGGAGTCAGCAAATCTGGGTTCTAGTCCCAGCTTTGTCCCTAATCATCTGTATGACCCTAGGCAGGTCTCTAGACCTTAGTGTCTTCAGTGGTAAAAAGAGAGGACTAAGCTAGAGGATCTCTAAGATACTTTATAAGTCTATAATCCTATGACTCCATGATTCATTTTCTTGTATAATTAGGGCAATGCCATAGCTGAAATTGCTTGATTGCAAAGTCAGCAAATTGCCTCCTTTACGTCCTGCTTCATTGTCACTTTCTTCTGGCTCCTTGGGGGAAAGGAGGAAGAGAATATATATGTGTATGTGTATGTATGTATGTATGAATGTGTATAAATATATATATATATATATATATATATATATATATATATACACTCACATATTCTTTATGTTTCCTACCTTATTATTTACCACCTCTTTTTTTTTTATTAAACTAAATACAAACTAAGAGAAAAAAGAATAGGAAAAAGAAAAACAAACAGAAAAAGGAAAATATAAACAAAACAAAATATTATCATGTGCTTAGCAGGACATAAGGGAAGATTCAAAATATATAACAATAAATTTCTACTTCAAGAAAGCATATATAATAAAAGAAGAAATTATATTTTTGAGTGTCCATATATTCTTTGCTTCCCTGTGGGTTATTTTGCTCACTGCTGTACACTTTTTACTTTATTCTTTTTTTCCTCTTTCATCTCCCATTTCCCTACAGTTAAGCACAGATATATTTATATATACATACATAGATATATATACATATACACACCCACATATATGTACTATATTCATATACACACATATATATGTACTCCTATACACACATGCATACATACCCACATATATGCAGACACATGCATACTTATGTACATATATATATACATACACAATGCATTTACCCATATGTAAATATACACATAAAACAATAATATGGCTGACATATAATGTAGATTTCTCTCTTTATTAAATCCTTAAGTCTAAGTCTAAGATCAATGATTACTGGTCCTGCTTTCTTTTCTTTTTTTTTTTTTTTTGCTAATAAATTCTACTCCCAATCCTTGTTGAAGTGTTTGTATATATTTCTTATTTCTTATTCCTGCTAACTCTTCTACTTTAATTCTGCTCCTTTACTTGCCTTACTATTACTTAACCATGAATCAATCCCTCACTTATCTTCTCCCCCTACTTTTTCTTTCTTTATTCCATCCCCAGTAATCTGCGAACCTTATCCCACTCCTATTAATCTAAAAATTCTTCTATACCCTATCTTATTTTATGCCAGTCTTTATCCCTTTACCATTAATCTACACACCTTGTTCCATTACTATTACTTTACACACCCTTCTATTCCCTACCTTATCCTATTCCCTCTCCTCTTTTTTATAGACTTTGGAGGGTGCTATATCCTTCATGGTATATTTAGAGTATCGCCTTTTGAAGCCATTCCCAATGTGAGTAGGTTTTCAGAACTAGAAACCCTTTAATGCCTCTTTGTCTATTCTTCCTCTGCACCTCATTTGTATAACATAATTATTACAACTTTTACCTTTTCTTAGATAGTTTTGTTTTTTAGAGACAAATCAAACTCAACTTTGCCCAACTTTCTCTTGAACTGCTCAATCACTGATGTCTATCTTAAAAATATGGTATGCATTTCCATGTAAAAAACACACAAGTTGTCCATATTAATTTCTTTGAAATTAATCTTTGATATTGACCCTTATTTAAGTTCAGATTTGTTGAGACAAAATTCTGAAAATCTGCAAATTTGTTGAAAGTCCTTCTTTTTTCATTTAATATTATGGTCAATTTTGCTGGACATGATATTTTTAGCCACAGGCTTAGTTGTTTTGATTGCTGGCATATATGATTCCAGGACTGTTGGTCTTTTATTGAGCTGCTGATAAATCTTGTAGTTCCAACGTATTTGAATTTGTTTAATTGTTTCCTGTAAAATTTCCTCTTTGATCTGGGGTTTTCAAAATTTGGCAGTAAAATTGTTATATGTTTTTTACAAAGAATCTCATTCAGATGGTAATCAGTGGATTTTTTCTATTCCATATGTTCTATTACTCCAGGACAATTTTCTTGGATTATTTCTTGCATTATTGTGTCAAGGTTCTTTTTTTGGTCACTACATTCAGATAGTCCAATTATTTTTATATTTTCTCTTCTTGATCAGTTCTCCAGATCTGCCATTTTTCTTATATTTCACATTGTGTTCTATTTTTTTTCATTCTTTATGTTTTGTTTTGTTATTTTTTTGGTCTCTTATTGCTTCACTGGCTTGCTTTTGCCCAATTCTAATTTTCAAAGAATTATTCTCTTCAACACTCTATATCTCTTTTTCTAGTTGATTAATTTTTTTCATAATTTTTTTTTCCCTATGATGGTTTTTATTTTTTTTAATTTTCCCTCAATCTCTCTCATTTGATTTTTAAAAGTCTTTTTTTGAATTCTTCTATAAATTCTCTCTGGGAGGGGGCCATGTAACATTACTTTTTTGAGATAGAAGAGGCTTTTTTTTTTTTTTTTTTAACTTCACTGTCTTCCTCTGAAGATGACCCCTGATCTTCCCTGTTCCCATAATATGTTTCAAACATTGGGGTTTTTATTCTTTGCTAGTTCATTTTTTTAATGACAAGTATTAGTGTAGGCACTAATGTGGGGGGATGGTGCCTCTAATTTCCCTTTAGCTCTCCCTTCTGACCTGGAACTCCAAAACCAAACCCCGCCCCTGTTCCCTGCTCTGGCAAGTGCCCACAGCCAACAGCATCCCAGCCCCACCTCCTCTGCACTCATCGGGTCCTGGTCCCTTCTTATTCAGGGCCATCTCAGCAGCACTGCTGGGCCTAGCATTCTTCATCAGCCAAGATTCAAGGTTCCCTCAGTCTTCCCAAACTCAGACCCTGTCTCCACAAACATTCCAGGAGATGAAAGTCTCTGTGGTTCCTCCTGCTGAGGATCCAGTTAAAGCCATCTCACTCCAAGGGCCCCTACTAGGTGTTTCTGCAGAGATAACCTGGAGGTTATATGATATAATATCATATGATGATGATGATGATGGAGATAATGATGATGGAAATGCAAAAAACACTATGAGCCTGATTTTTAGGAATTCACAATAGTCTGCTAAGTATCATTGTCAATTTTCAGGGATGACAAATACTTTCATTGCTACAAAAAATACAGCCAAGTTTTCACAACTACATGTCCAAATCAGCAATTAGTCACAAATAAGCCTCAGCTGCTCTATTCTTATATATGTTTATCTGAGAACTCAACTAGAGTTACAGAATTCTAGATTTGAAAGGGGTCCTAGTAGCCACCAAGCCCACTTGAAAGAAATGCCCCCAGCTTTTCTTTTTACTCAATTAGAAAAGAAAATGTTTTCCATTTTAAATCCTGTGATCCTCTGTGATCTACTCAGGCTTGACATCTGTCATCCTCTCAACACCTCCCAAATTCAATTAGTCATTACTTCCTATACTTTCTTCCTTTGTAACATCTTTCATTTTCCCACAATCTGCCACCACCCAAATTCAGATCATCTCATGTCTCAATTATTCCAACTAGTTTTCTAACCTTTTTCTTCCATGCCAGTTCTAATTGTCCTTGGTCTATATCTTGTCACCAAACCCAGATGACACTGGAGAAGAAAGGGACACTGGTGATACTCTCACTTAAATCCAATTCCCTTGCATGCTATGGCATCACCTCCTTAATGTCATAGTCCTATTGGAAAATGAAGGACAAACATCATCCTCTTGCAACCCCTTTCAGCATCTTTAACATTAGATAGATTTTTTTCCTAAAAATGCCCCTTTCCATATCATTACCCAGTTCAGAAACTATCAATTTTCCCTCATGCTCTGGAAGATCCTTCCAAAGACAAATTTTCATGTTAAGGCTCTACTTTTATGTTTGCATTGCTATCAAAACCTCGGAACAAAGGGACGAGAGGTTATGAGAAATATCTTGGTGAGGAAGGGAACCAACAAGCTGATAATTAGTCCAATATTTGTGATCCCTCCTGTCCTTAATCTGATATGCAAAACTCTTTCCAATCTAGCCCCACCTACCCTTTTTAACCTTATCAGAAACTATTCTCTAACACAAATCCTAGGTTCCATTCAGATTGTTATTACTTTCTTGCTCATTCCCTTCACTTTATTTTTACCTAAACTCTTCCATGCCCCGCACTTGCCCAATAGTACCTTTGTGGGTTACAACCTGTCTGACTTTAGTCACTTAGTCTCTATGTTTCCTCATCTGCAAAGAATTTCTAACCTCTTACATCCCTCCTCAGCTCTAAATCCATATATAATCCTATGACCCTTGATGAAAATTATTTTTTCTAATTAGTTCAGGACACAGTAATTTTAGCCCCTGTTAATACCAATGTATACTAAGTCACATGTCATCTACTACTGGTGTTAAAACACTTCACATATGTATGTTTTTCCTTTCTAAATAAATGCCTATAAGACAAAGTTAATTTTTCATCAATGGCATGGGAAATACTCTAAACACTACCCAGGGTATTAAGCAAAGTTGGCGTGTTTATTTCTTCACTTCTAGTGGGGTTATGATTACAAAGAGTATTTCCCCTAGTCTAGACCTGGTTCAAGTCTTTAATCATGTCCAAAGTCTTTGAGGAAAGTAACAGAACATATAACTAGGCTATATCCATCACTGACTTCTGTTCAAAGTTGAAATCAGAATTGTGTATGTAGCATGAATAGATGAACTTGACTATGTAACTAAAAATGAACTGCTAATTTGTCTCAGTCACATTTTCAGGATATTTGATTACTACTTCTGTAAAATGGGGATATATATAGTTTCCAAGAGGTCCCTAACAAAGGTATTAATTTAACACAAACTACTACAAATGAAAAGAAAAGTTACCTTATGACAAGTGCGAAGGATTCTACACTTTGGCTCAGCTATTTGAATAGTATAAAATTATTCATTTCATACTTAGGCATTTTGTAGATTTTTGACAATCAGAAGCAAAAGTTTATCTTTCAAGAACATTGTCCTGTCATAAAGGCAATTCTTCCATCATCCAGAAGTCTTTAAGAAGGTCCTTTATTCAGAAAGCACATATAAAATAATCATGTATAAGTAATCTTGTACTACACTGTTTAATGTCACAAATCAGGCCTTTGTTACAATTATCAAGGTTGGAAAGAACTGCAATATTCAACCTATACTTCTAGGAAAATCCCTTCTGCAAAACTTTGACCAAGGTTTTCCTGAAGAACTCCAGTGATAGAGACTCTCACTTTGGCAGAGCTCAAATTTAGGCAGCTTTGCCTGTCATCAAGACTTTAAATCACCCACTGTACCTACTTCTGTACTTTCAGACGAAGGAAAAACACTTCAAAAGTTGGGGGGAAAGAGGAAGAAAAAGTCCATTGAAGAGAATGGCTAAAAAAAAAAAGTTAATACTATATTAATATAATTAAATATTATTGTTCCTATTTTTAAAAAACAACAATGATTATGAAGAATTTAGAGAAAACTTATAGAACAATTAGGAAAAGATTTTTACCAGTTAATAACAAACATACACAGACCACATACACACAAAAACATGTAATTGACTCTTTAGAACAGATGAGAAAATATATCTCCCATCTTTCTCTGCTGAAGTGGAGAATCATGGATGTGAAACATTACATAAAATGTCAGACTTGATTGATGCATTGTTCATTCAATTTCAAATTGCTTCCCCCCAATCTCTTTTTTTTTTTTTTAAACTCTGGATAAGGTTAACTCTGGGTAGGGAGGAGGAAAAGATATATTGGAAATTAACTTTATATCACACCAAAAGATTACAATAAAATTTTAAAATAAAAAATAAATCTGATGAGGATTTCCTCAAGTTAATAAGATTATATATACACTAATCTGGAAATGGAAAAAAATTCAGGTTCTACTATGAAGTCCAGTCCTGAATATAATAATGTCATCTTTTTGAGTGATATCACATTCTCCACATTTTTATGCTAATTTGTTCACCTAATGATTCATGCAATGTTCTGAGCAGTCACCTTCATGCCTAAGTGCAGAGCTCTATTCCCAAGTCTTAGAGTTCCTTAAATTTCTGTACAAGTTGTAGGAATTCCTCTATCATTCTATCAGTGAGAAACAAAAGAAAAACCTTCAAATGCAAAAAATGAAAACTCTTATTTGCTCCATAAGTCTCCTACCACAATATCAGTATATCTGGTGTTTAACTAGATGGCAATTAATTTATGGTTTCTAGCCAGGAGATGTGCTTTTGTCTGTTTGGCATGATTCATCCCCTTCTTGTATATTTGTCTTTTTGGTTGTTTTTGCCAAGGCAATTGGGGTTAAGTAACTTGTTCAGGGTCACAAAGCTAGGAAATATTAAATGTCTATGGTCGGATTCAAATTCAGGTCCTCCTGACTCCAGGACCAGTGCATCTATCTACTGCATCATCTAGCTGCGCTTTCTTGCATATTTGTCCAAAAAAAAGTGTTTCTTCACTGAGGACATTAGCATGCTCATTACACTTTTATATAATTAATTTAAAAGATTCAACTCTTCAGTAAAACCAGCAAACAAATCCCTACGTATAAAACAATCTACCAAATAGCCTCCATCAAAGATGAAATATAAAGAAAATAAATGTTAGTTTATCAAGTACTTGTACAAATTCATATCTAAATCAATGAAAATGGAACCATGAACATTCTAAGATTCTATTAAATTCTTCATAGTGATAAACAAGTAGAATGTCAAATTCCCTTTCTTCCCAAATGTATTATTATTATAAAAACTTTCCTACCTTAATATATTGTTCATGAACCCTTACACTCCTATATACTGAAAAAAAAATATGTATGGAGGAAAAAATCTACATGTATTATATGTTTAAGTCACTTTTATTGAAAAGCAATTTTCAGGATTATAATTTGCTTATATGATTTTAAAAACTGGAACCATAATCTCCTATTTTTCCCTACCAGTTGACAACTTTATATACTTATAACCCATTTCCAAGATCATGCTCTCTGCTCTCCTATAATTTTATATTATTCACTCTAACAACTACTTTTGTAAATATAATATTCATTAAGCAAGATTTCATTCATTCATCAAATAACTAGGTTAAGCTGCTGTATTTTTGCTATTCCTATCCAGATTTTCTTTTCATAATGTGTTTATGTATAACTTGCCCTGCAAGTCTTCTAAACCCAATGTCACATTATCCTGTATTACCTATGTTGCAAAAGAATAAGGGCTTTATATAAAAAGACAAGCTACCATTTACCTTAGGCAAGAAAGCAGTAAGAGGCAAATCCTCAAGATTGAATACTAATGAAAATAATTTTAAGGTATGAAAAAGGTGTGACATGCTTTTTTCACATGTTTTGCTTTAGAATTTAAATTGAACACTCCAGTGTCAAGATTTGAGAGCAAGAGAATAAAAAAAAAAAAGAAAAGAAACACGTGACATAAATGCATCAATAAGTTTATTTACAAATGCAGTTGAAACAATAAAGAAATACACTAGCTCTCTGGGGGGGGGAAACAAGCCACAGTTACATTTTCTTAGTGAAAAGAAGAAACTCTTAAGAGTGAATTGGTCAAAACTAAATCCTCAGATCTGCAAATACACAAGTCCCTCTCATCTAAAAAAAAAAAAAAAAAAAAAAAAAAAAAAGGTATACTGTATATGAAAAAAAATCACAATGGGAGGCAAGTTAGAAAACCAGACTACAGAAAACAAATATTAATAGGTCTGCATTGCTTATTTTCTGGTATACATTACAAATAAGGTCAGCCATTACAAATATATTTAAATTAACTATTTCAAATAATGTTTAAGAGTATTCTTTCTTTCAAAAAACATCCTCTTCATATACCATTGGAAAGTCAAGCTAGATGTGAATTATTAGTCTCAAAAATATTTTGAAATTACTATTGTTAAGTGTTTGTTCTCCTTTGTGCTTTTTAATATGCTGAATTCAAAAAGTAAATACTGTGCTTATCCCAAAACATGATTACCTTCTTATAAATAACAAAAAAAAAAAAAAAAAAAAAAACAGTTAACATGAGGGATATAAATGTTCCTATGTAATCTAGACAGGCCAAAAAAAAAGTTTTTCTTAAAAAAAAAAAAAAAAAAGACACATACAATATATATTTATAGATCTACACCAGCAGCAACCACCTCTTCTTCTATCTGCAACAGTGCTTTCGTATGGAGGTTAACTTCACATGGAGGTTGGCTGTCCAGCTGATCAGGCAAGAAAAAAAGAAAGAAGAAAAATACTTAGATTCAGAAAGAATTCAATAGCGAGTATCTGGGATACTTAGCAGCAATCTTGTTTTGAGAAAATCAAGACTGGGTAAAATAAAGCTTTGCAGCTTAATCATGGGACAAATAAACTAAATCTTTGGGGCAGGAAGATTTTCTTCATTTGCATAATGAAGGTGAAATTTAATGACTTGAACAGAAATACATTACAGCCAACTCTCACTTATTTGTGCTAATGGAGGGAAAAAGCTGCACCAATAATGCAAAATTATGATTATTAAACCCCCCCCCTCCAGGAAAAAAAAAAATCCAGATTTGACTCTGGAATTTAGTCCAGGAGAAAAATACACATAATCAACTTAATACATGCCTAGCCTTGACATTCTCATACAATGAACCCACTGTCAACAGTTTGGGATATGACTTGGCAGTTAGGGTAAGGAAACATCAGCATAATAGATAAGCAATTGAAATAATAATCCATCCACAGAAAAGAGAGAATTGGCTGAGTATAAGTCATTAATAAAGCACTCCATAAATAAAGGTCTATACAAATACCTCATAGTTCAAAATCATTTTGTTTTGCTGATAAAGAAGAAACACAGGTTACCAGTATCATTGTCCAAAATATAAACAGCAGCCATGGTTGTATTCACATAGCTATAAACGATATTCCAGATCCATTAACTTTATTTTCCTATGGTTTATAACACATTAAAAAATACATTCTTTTAAACCAAAATCAAAGTGTCACATGCTAAGACACAAAGTAGTATTTGGGACTTCAAAAATCTGAGTGTCCGGGAGAAAGATGCTGAAGGCCCAAATAATCCTGAGAAGTATTGCTTTGCTTTGGGAGAAAAAATATATAGAAAGACAATCTCAAAATAATAATGATAGCAAACTTTAGCAACTGTTTGCTTGATTTTTAATTTTTAGGAAATGTTATAGTAAAAAAATTTTTTTTTCAAATCCATTGATCTTAATTTAATTATTTTCTAAGAAATATATTTAACAGTCTAAAGTTAGAGATTTGTTAAAATGAGGTGAAAGCAATGAAAAAAGAAAGAATTAATTCTTAAGAGGACTAATTTCAAAGCTCTCATTTTCCTTTAAGTGAATCCTACTGAGAGTTATGTGCACTCCAGACAGCATAGGAACAACTCCTAGGTTTCCAGCTCATTACAACCCCCTTTCTTGGCCTTATAAATTACCCTCTTTTGCTGACATGCAGAGCAATCACCCAACTATTCACAATCCCTCCCTAAAAAGAGGCAGTTTTAAGTTTACACAAAAACACTCCTAAAAATGAGAATTCTGAGGCAGGGTGCTTGTGGGAATAGCAGATGCAGATTCAAGAATATGCATGGGAGCCCGAGGTCTCTTTAAAAGGCAAGAGATTTTCTCTCTGATTTGCTCTCTTACATTTGAATCGGAGATAGCACTCATTGCAGTACAATTCATTATTTCGGATTCTGACTTCTGCTCCTGAGCTGGAGCCTCCGAGGTCACACTCACAGGCCACACACTGGAAGGGAAACAGCAATAATTAGTTATCTCTCCCATAAAAGAACTTGCTTGTGGAAAGAATGAATAGAAGCACTTCATTAGAGGGGGAGAGAAAAAGGGAGAGAGAGGAAGGGGGGAAAGAAGGGAAGAGAGAAGAAAAGGAGAAAAAGAAAGGAGAGAGAAAGAGAAAGGGAAAGAGAAGGGAGAAAAGGAAAGAGGAAAGAAGGGAGGAAGGGAGGAAAGGAAGAAGAGAAGGAAGAAGAGAGAGGGAGGAAAGGAAGGAGGGAGGGAGAGAGAAGAGGGAGGGAGAGGGAGAGGAGCAAGAGTTTCCAATTCCCTTAACCAAAATTAGCAAAAGCAAACAAAATAATTAGCGGATGAGAAGAAAATGTCCAGATGAGGCATGAGTTTAGTTACATGAAGCCAACTTTAATTCTAAATATGCTGGGAAGCAGAAATGAATCATTGATTAGTTTAATGATGTCCTAATTTTCAGATTTCCTGGGGTGGGGGTGAGGGGGTGAAAAGTCAAGGCATGACATGAGAGATCTATCTCTATCAATGAAGGCTAGGATGTTAGTAGTCCCAGTTTTTTGAAGTGGACACCTGGAAGATTCCATGCAATAAAAATTCTAACCTACTTCTCATATGGAATCTTAACTTCAATGAAGAACACTTGACGCCACAATTTTGTTCATATATTTGGAGAACATTAAATTTTTTGGCTTATTCTGTTAAGCCAACATGCAAGCCTCTACCACCATTGTACCAGTTAGAAGAAGTCTGGCAGTTATGTCCTATAAGACAATGAGGAACCAATCAGTACACTTACTCTCCTTCCCAAAATAAGAGCTCTTCAAATAATGGACTCTCTAATAACAAGCACCTCATGAGGCAAAAATTTTGAAAGCCTTTTTTTTTTCTTTTAATATGTGGATTTTTTTAAAGTATGTGGAATGTCAAGTTATATAAATGAGGCATATGATTAAAATTTATTGCAATTTTCATTTTTATATTCTTCATTTCAATAGCAAATCCAACTTAGGGTAGAATATAACTTTAATCTGTCTAAAAAATGTTTACCACCACATATTTGATAATATTCCTGGGGCAAACCATTCTAAAGATTACCTTTGCCTACAAGCACCCTCACTCTCCACCCCTGGAAAAACAAAACAAAACACAAACCCTATATTTTAAATATGATAGATAACATAAAGATGGTTATACTTGTTCAGTGGATTAAAGAATATGCTAGAATTTTGAGAATATTTTAATTGTGTTTCCAAATCATACTCTTTATTACTTTCAAGCTTTATGAATTAAATATTAGTAGAAAATTCAGCAGACAGGTCATGTGAATTGATGCTCGAAGCATAAGGCTAGTTAGTAGTGTCCCCACAACCAGCGATCCAAGAAGCCATGCGCTCTCTAAGCCAAGCCCCAGTCTTCATGGTGCTTCTCTCAATTCTCACCTTAAAACAATGTAAATGATAACAAAGCCCCAAAGACTCGATGATCATGGCCGCTCCCTTGCCCAGAATGTTATTACAGT
Organism: Sminthopsis crassicaudata; assembly: GCF_048593235.1. Lineage (NCBI taxonomy): Eukaryota > Metazoa > Chordata > Mammalia > Dasyuromorphia > Dasyuridae > Sminthopsis > Sminthopsis crassicaudata. The sequence continues at coordinate 119,634,106 of NC_133619.1, read as the reverse complement.
AGGAGCATACTCTCTTCCCACTGACTGACCTGGATACAGAATAAGAATGGGATGGAAGCCTTGTTGTTCAAGATAGTTAAAGATAGAGGGCATCTTAACATTAATATAATACATTTGAAGTTTGAGTCTTTTCTTTAAAGAAAAAATTCTTCATAAGAAAGAGCAGATGTTCAGAAAATATTTTAGTTATGTAGAAACACACCTAAATTTTTGTTTGTAACTATTGTCCACATAGTGATAATGGCATTGAGGTACTAAAATATCTTACTCAATGAATTGCACATAACATTGCAGTAATAATTTGCTGTGATTTCTCATGTTGTTAATCCAATCTATAAAATTGAATTTACAAAATATTAATGAATGAAAAAGTCTTTGCCTTCAAAGAACTAACATTCTATTGGGGAGTCAGGTAGAACAAAGTAAGTATACGGCTAAATAAATACAAGGTAAATTAACAACTGAAGAAGATTAGAGAAGGTTTCATGGAGGAGGTGACACCTGAGCTGACCCTTGAAGGAAGACAAGATTTGGAGAAATCAAGTATTCCCTAGATATAAAGGATAGGCCAAGTTCGGGATCAATGAGTTCAGGAAACAGCTCAACTGGAACACAGCTGTAGGAAGAATGTAAGGACTAAAAATGACCTAAGAAGACATCCAGTCTGACTCTCCAAATTTAACAGATGAGAAAATGAGACCTAGATGAGTTATTTGTCCAAGGTCACATACAGGTAGGGAATTAGTATTTTAGTCCTTGGAGTTCAAATCCAGCCCATTATACTATATCACCCTCAAGGGGAATACTGTAAGTAAGTTTGGCTAAGTAGTTTGTGACAGGATTGTGGAAGATCTTAAAGGGTAAATTTAAGAATTTATATTTTATATTAGATAAAAGAGAAAGTCATTGAACATTTTTGAGTTGAAGAGAGACTGGTCAAGTCTTTGCCCTAGAAAGGTTATTTTGACAGATTTATGAAGGGGTGCATATATTGGAAAGGAAAGAGAATGGGAGCAGTGAGACTAATTAGGAAACCAAAAGGTAAGAGGCGATGAGGGTCCACATTAGGATGGTAGCTATAAATTTAGAGAAGAAATTGAATTCAAAAGATGTATCTGCAGTTGTTTGAATTGTTTGAAGCTCAATACTTTCACCTGTCTAATTTATTGTCCTTCAATTTTCATCTGGTTTTGTCCTAACTATTGGATCACATATAAGGGGATGACTAAACCCAAGAACCAAACTTAAAATTCTGCTTTTCAGTAGTCACCCTCAAACAGAAATGCAGACATTATCTTCAAGTATTTCTTGTCACTGGCATAGAAGATAAAGGGAGTATCTGTTACTATTTTGCTTACAGTATGTTCTGTGCCAAAGGTATCATCTTACTTGAAATAAGGAGATGGACCAGATGACTTCTGGAAGGATCATCTATGCTATTATTTGTATAGTATTTAAGATAATGATGGTATTCTTATTGTATTTTATAGTAACCTAGCCTTTTGATCTAATCACCTACAGTTACCTTGATTAATGGTATCCACAGGTAATTTGGAAAAGCCAACATTAAATAGTGTTCCTGCTCTAAGGTTACATGTTTTTATCTGAAAAAACGCCAAGTTACTGCCAGTCTAACATACTTCATACCCTCAGGTCATGATAATGGTAATTGCTCACAGAAGAATATTTCTATGAAATGATTCAGAATGAAGGCAATAAAATTGAGAAAATAATTTACACACTGACCACAACACAAATGGAAAGATTAGTAACAAAACAAACAATGCTGAACATTACAAAATTAGAATGACCAGCTTCTCCGTCAAAAGATACAAAGTTGTATTTCCTTTCCTTCTTTGCAACAAGGAAACTCTATGCATGATTTTGGATTCAATTCATGTTTTGGTTGGTTTTCCTAAACTTTTCCTTTTTAAAAAAAATTATTTGTTTTAGAGGATAGTTGCCTGAGATTATGTAGTGAGATATGTGAGGAAATGTTTATTATCATAAAAATAAGAGAAATCTTAATAACAACTTATGTATTAATAATGACAGCCCACTTTATATGACATTGTTTTCGAAGTACTTTACATACACTATCATTTGATCTTAACAAAAATCCTTATGAAATAGGTATTATTATTATTATTATTATTATTATTATTATTATTATTATCCCCTAACAAATGAGGAAATGAAGTATCAGAGAAATTAAAAAACTTGCCCAGAAATACACAGTAAGAAATGTGTACAGTAGGATTCAAAACTAGGTTTTATTGATTCCCAAGTCCAGTGGTCTATCCATTACGCCATCTTTACTATACTATGTTATCTCTTCTCCACTACAAAATTAATTCATATATTAAAATTGAAATTCATCTATCATGTCCAGAATACTTCTTCCTTGAACAAACTAACTTTGTTGGGGTTCAAGTTGAATGAAAACATTTGGTAATATTTCATAATAGAAATAAAAAATTAAAAATAATTGAAGTCATTTTTCAGTATTAAGAACAAAATGGAGACTACAATATTCATATGAAGCAGTGGAGGGAATATGAATTTTTAATTTTTCCATACTACAAATATATTAAAATTGGCTAGAAAACCCCTAATGGATATTAGTATACTCTAATTTTCTCAATTACCAGGACATCTCAATTGAAAATTTGCTTGGGAATAAAACAGATTTGTAAAAAGCAAACCCTCATATTAAAAAAAAAAAAATCTTCCTATACCAATGTTCAGCTACACCACAAAAAATATCTTCCTTTTGGCTTCTATCTATCCTGTTTCAAATGAAGATAGAGAGGACCCTTACTAGGGAAACTGTCTATAGATCTTCTTTGCCTATTGTTTTAACTTTTATTTACTTTGTCAAAACCCTTTACCTCACTTCTAACCATCAATCCCCTCCCCATTTCTCTCCCTTCCCCACACAAAAACCAAAAAGAACTAGTATCAGTCATTCACAAAACTAAATACAATATGATTTCTAAGACTTTGATAAAAATTCATTCATGTGTAAAATGTTTTCTCAACTTTTGCAATGAAATGAAATTTAACCAGGTTCTTTTCTCTTAATCATGAAATAGAAGTTCTTTTTTCTTGAAAGGTAATGTTGTAAAATAGGAAGAGTGATTAGATTATGAATTCCCAAAACTGGGAATTGAATGTCAGCTCCCATGCTTACTATTTGTGTGGCATGGGCAAAGTCATTAACATTCTCCAAATCTCAGTTTCCAGTTGTCCTACCTCACTAACATTCTTTACATGATGGTTAACTTGGCATCATTGTTTAAATGTGAGCTCTTATTAGCTAAGTTCCACATACGCACTCTCATACACACACAAATTTTTCCCCTAGCCGGAGTATCTAATTAGAGTATCTAATTCTGTTCTTAGCTCTCAGACTACCTTCACTATGTCTTTTGCTCGAACATCTTCTTGTTCTTGTCCTCTAAAATGATTACCCAGCAATATGATTGCCCAGAACTATTTTCTTTGTTTTCTTCTCCTTTATCTTCCCATAAATACCCTTATATTACAGCAAACAGAACCTCTCAATTTCTCAGGTACATCTTAGACTTTCTTGCTTCCAGACCTTTGTTTTCATTGTTCCTCTTAAAGCAAGGGCTAGAATCTGTAAACTTAGCTTTTAATATCATATACATATATATATACATATCTGATAGTAATTTCAATATAATTGATTTTTTTTGTAATTACACATATTTTTATTTCATATATTTTAATACATTATTCTTCAAAGAGTTCCATTCAGTGTGCCAGACTGTCAACGGAGACAATAAAATATGATTTTGATCTAGAATGTCTTTCCTTCCCATTATCTATTAGCTACCAATTTCATGTGTAAAAATGCTGCTCATCTTTCAAAAAGGTCTCAGTTAAAATCCTTCTTTCTCCATGAAACACCTTATCCAGAATTTGCCATAGTGTCTGACATTTGCTAGGTAATTAGTAAATAATGATTGATTGATTGAAAGCTTCCTTAGATCACTCTTGGAGTAATCACATCTGCATCAGAAGGACTATCAGTTACAATGATTAACCACATTCTACTTTTTATTATAATCACTTGTAAATTTTATTTACTATAACAGATTCTTTATAGGCATGGGCTACCTAGTTCTCAAGTCAATAGTGTAACCTATTCCTACCCAGCCAAAAATTACTGTTCTTTCCCCTTCCCAGCTTTAAACTCCTATTTAGATCTATGCATTACACATGGCACTCACTTTTAACAATGCTAGTATTATGCAAGAAGGTTTTTACTATCTGGAATACTTGAAGAGTGAATTAGTTTGAATGGTCAAGTTTCTGAAGAACCAAAGGCTAACATTCCAAAACACCAACACATTTTATTTGAAAAAAAAAAAAAGGTTTTAATGTATGTATTTCTATTTTTCTTTTATTTCCTCTTCTTAAATATTGATATATCAAGGACCTAGGATTTTATTGTTCTTTCTGTCAAGTTCAGCATTCTATCTACAGCAACGTATTGCTCCTCTGAGTTTAGTCAGAGAGTCCAAGACACTTGAAATTCAAAGACAACAGTATTCAAATCTTATCTTGGACATGTACTTGTGTGACTGTAGTCAAGATACTTCACCTTACTGAACCTTGCTTGTTTCATCAGTAAAATGAGGTAGTAAAAAATCAGTAAAAGGTATTATTAGGATTTAGTGAGAGTATAATTAGCATTAACATTCATTCCTTGGCAACTCTAGATCATCATCATGCTATCAATTATCATAGTGTGCTAGTGCACACAAATGACCTCAGGGCCACTCTTAGAGATGTGTGTTGCTATATTAGCCAGTTTTAACCTGCAATGCTTTTAAAAAATATTTTTACTTGCTTGTTATGGTCACTTCCATTGCTAATGGAGTTCCCAATCCAATTGTTTTTTCTAATCTTTTGGGTACAGAAGAGGGAAAAAAAAAAAAAAAAAGCAAAAATAGGGAGGGCTATGTATGTGAGGGAAGGTGGTTTTGTTTTTCAGTTCTTTTCAGTCATGTCTGACAAAGATACTAGAGTGGTTTTGCCATATACTTCTCCAGCTCATTTTTACAGATGAGAAAAATGAGGAAATCTTTTTAGAACTATGAATAAAATATGGAATCTGCATAAAACCTTTATTTTTTCTACATGTGGCCCCTTTTCACCCCAGAATTTTTTACATAACCCTGGGTATATAGGTATACAAAATAGATTCACAAATCAAGTATTTATTGATAATAAATCACAATTTTGCAAGCCCCATATTCAGTTATGAGATCCCATATGGGGTCATGAACCACAGTTTAATTAACTGGGATGTAGACCATGTTATTTTTTTTAATTCTTTGCTCTCCCTGCTATATTATTTTGGGGTTAGACACTAAGATAACAGAAAATGAACCCGTGATTTCATTGATACAAGGAACTCCTAGTAAAGAACTCTCCTCAAGAAGTTCAGGATGGCATCTTCTTTGCAATGTAGAGTATTCTTTTGTTTTTGTGTTAGAAACTGGCTATCTACTTCATCTAGGCTCCAAAAGCAATGGGCATTCACAGGCTGATTTCAATAGTGATCAATATAAATAGTAAATGATAAGCAGATAACTTAATCTGCCCCATTTTTGTAATCCGAGATGTTTTTACCCTTTCTTTGACAAATTAGTGACCCTCTGCTCCCAGAGGTTCTCCATATTGATCCTATATAGCATGGACATAACATGGGCTTTATCCTTATTTCAGCCCAGAATTAAGGTGATCAACCACCCTCAGCCTCCCCAAGCAGCAGAGACTTCACCACTACGCCTGACAATTTATCATTTTTAAAGAATTATCTAACACACTAAGAGAATAGGTGACTTATATCAAGGCTTACATAACTCATATGTCAGAGACAGACTTAAATGTAGTCTTTCCTGCTTCCAAAGTCAGCTCTCTAAAGACTATGGCTTCTAATCTATAACCATATGCAGTAATGGTCATAAAAACTTAGAGAGTAGAAAGATTATTTTTATCACAGATGTTTTTCAAAATCTAGAGCACATACCATCCTGATGCCATGTATATAGGCAGGTCCATTAATTACCTTCTTTCCCTCTGAATAAGTCCTGATATATTTATCTAATTCCATTTATACCTTCCCTCTAACCCAGAATCTCAGAATAGATTATGTGGGGGTTTTTTTGCATATATGTACTATTGTTTTTAGTTGGTGTTTAATGATTTACCTTATTCTAACTACTCTTATCTGACATCCTAGAAGGCAATACTGTGCCTGAGATAGAATTTCAATTTCTACTTACTTAAGTTTCAGCCAAAGACAGACACTAGAATGCACCCTTCTCATGATTCAAGTTATTATTGTAAAAGTAGCTTTTAATATCCTACATCTTCACTTCTCTATGAGCCATAGTCTTTTTTAACATCTATCTCATTAGATTTCATAAGTCAAGTTCTAAATTTATAATAGTACAATTAATTTTCAATTCCAGAAACACATAATATACAGATCTTAATTTTAGAAGGAACAAGATGTCAGCAAACTTGGAAAGTTAATCATTCTTTAAGAGCAAAAGAAAAATTCAAGATCTCTGATTATCCATATGGCATATTATTACTTATTAAAATCTGACTTTTCATGTTAAATAGACTATCTGCAGCACATAGTTATAATTCATTGTTGTTCTCATAATCTTCCTCTAAAAATGATTTTGAATAATTTGTCTACTTCAAAAAATGCAATTTTAAAACAGATTTTGTTCATAAAGTGGAAACATTCATAAGCTTCTACAGATTTTTATGATTCATCATCCTGAAGTATTAGTGATATTGTAACTAGCTAGAAACATCAGTGAGGCAGGCATGGGCAATAAGATAGAGGTTTAAAATTTCTAGAGTGGTTTCATAAGAAACCTATAAATGTCATAAGTGAAGTCTGGAAAGAATTAAGAAAACCATCAATGACAGTTTAGATACCAGCAAAAAAAAAAAAAATCAAAATTAAAATATTTCAAGCGAAGTTAACTTTTTCCCTTTTCCTAATGAAAAATGTATGTAAGAATGTGTTTCCATAAAAAAAAATTGTTTAAAAAGTTTTCCTTTATTGCAACAGAAGGAAAATAATAGCTAATGGAAACATCTGTGTAACATACCTGTTTCGTTGCTGCATCCCTGACTGAGTAGTAGAAGGGGATTGTGTTCGTGGTGCTGGGGAAGGTGCTGATGATAAAGATCCAGTTCGTATAGAACCAACAGAAGAAGGTACCAAACTGGAAGATGGATTTCGCATGTAAGCACGGTTAGATGTAGACACAATTTGTGAAGGCGGACGACTGAAGTCTTGGACAGATGAAGAAGTATGAAATCCTGTAGACTGATTCATCCAAGGGGCATGTCTCCATGAATTTGATCTAGGGGAATCTAGATTATCTAGAGATTCACCTCTGAAACATAAACAAGAGAAATTGACTATGTCTCAATATTCTTATATTTAAGATAAAGTGATAATTTCAAAAGTCATTATAAGCCATTAAAACCTTTTTTATCTTAGCTTATATAATAATTAGTAAATAATAAGTATAACAATAAAGTAATAATATATCCACTGCCCTACCTAGCTCTCCTGACTAGTCCACTAATACATCTAAAATTTATTTTGATCTTCATATCAAAAAAGTAAAAATGTTTAATCAACTATTTAATGAATCTTCATTTTACTTTCCCTAAGACTTAAGTACCAGAGTGCTCTATAAAAAGCATTAGATTAATATTTAAGGGATGGGGGACAGCTAGGTGGCGCAGTGGATTGAGCACTGGCCCAGCAGTCAGGAGGACCTGAGTTTAAATCTGGTCTCAGACACTTAATACTTCCTAGGTGTCTGACCCTGGGCAAGTCACTTAACCTCAATTGCTAACCAAAAAAAAAAAAAAAAAAAAAAGATTAATATTGGGGAACATAGAATAAAACATTCTATAGCTCTTCAATAAAAAATTATATGTTTTTTAATATTTTTGTCAAAATGTTTCACTAAAATACTCAACATACAAAAACACCAAACTTATAAAATCAAAGAATGAAGAGCTTCATATAACAGGATAACCTGCTACAGACTTCATTTAATAATAATTATCCTAATTAATTTACAAAAGTATGGCTCATAACTCTGATGCCTACTTCTTAACTGTAAAAAGATTTGTTTTTATTCACATTCTTCTATAAACATCATTTCTAAACCTGAATTGTTAAAACAGTTATCAGAAACCTAAAATAAAATAGCTAGGACATTCAAATAGATTCAAATATATCCAATATACCCTAAATCATTAATACCTAAAAGTAGATTAACATCCTGACATACCTGCCTTCATTAAAGGTTTTTTAATGTACAAAATACATATTCATACTAGAGAATCTAAAAGTGAAATTTACAAATTAACTACCTTACTAACAAACATATGGTGCACCAAATGCAATAGAATATAAATCAAAAGGTCATTTTAGGCCCTGTAGAATAACAGAATTCTGCAACTGAATGTTATAAGTGTTCCCAGCCATCATGATTATCATGTGAAGGGGAAAAGAGAAAAAAGAAGAGGAAGAGAAGAATTTGTTATAGTGCTCTAAATTTGGCAAACTACCAATATTACCACATTTTCTCCTCATAGCAACCTCTTGGTGGTAGGTATTAGTATTAATCTCACTTTCCATCATTTTTCAGTCATCTTTATTTCATGACCTCATTTGAGGCTTTCTTGGCAAAGACACTAAAATGGTTTACCATTCCACTCATTTCACAGATAAGAAAACTGACATAGTTGGGGTTAAGTGACTTTGTGCAAGTCACAGATAAGTAAGTGAATGAACTCCCATCCTCCTGACTCCAGGTTCAGTGCTCTATCCACTATCATATCCTAATGCTGATCATAGAATTGTAAAGATAGAACAAGAAACAAAAATCAGTGACTCAGCTCCAAAACAGCCCAGAAGCCTGGGAACTCAATATTTCCTTCCTGAAAAGTAAAACTAAAACATGAATTTCAATACAGCTCTCACCTTCTCATGATGCCGGGAAGGCAGATGGGCTCTTTGGTGACACTGGAACTCCGCTGTCTAATCCAGCTGTTGTCATTATGGAGAGAGGTTTTCTTCCTCATTTCCTGAAGGATCTGTTGTCTCTCCATCTCAGCTTCTGATGTGGTCTGGTCTTTTCGAGAACTTTTCTGTGAATAGCCCACATTCCCAATCCGGTCCAAATATTTATTACTCCCTAGATTGGAAAGACATCAAGAACTTCAGAAACGAAAAAAATAAATAAATAAAATGCAATCAAGGATAAAGATAAAAAGCTCTAAGATGAAAGGTACCAATGTAAGGTATATATGTTTTAACATTAGTTCCAGCATATAATGCTAGAGAAAAGGGACTAAAATTATTTTATTTCTGCAATGCCCAATTCAACAAAAAGTGGTACTATGTGAGGCATGCAACAAAGGAAATGAATACAATTGCCAAAGGGACCTAGTAAATCACACTATTTTGATCATGGCCCACCTTTAAGTGCTATTATACAAAATAGTCTTTGCAGGGATAATGCTTTCTGTGTCAGTCAGCAATAACAAAAAGACCAGAGATCATTCACAAATATAGGGTGTTTAATAGTTTAAAAACTGCATTTCTCAAAATAAGTTCATGACCTTGGGAATTCAAATACTAGTATCTGACTTTAAAGATAAAGAAATTAAGATTCTTTGAAGGTTGACTAACTTTGGAAATCACAAAATTAGTAAGTCAGAACATGAAGTTGGGGTCTTGTAATGAATTCTATATTCTTTCTATCATGCTATTCTGCTTTTACACAGATTACCAAATATGTAGGACACCCTGTGCACTGTTTTATGCCTTAATCTATAGTCCAGCCCTCAAATAATTTTTCAATCTGACTGAGACAAGGAAAAAACTAATTATTTCCAAATCAAGACTACATCACACTTTTAAGGAGAGTCATCTCCTTAGATACAGCCTGACCAAGCTATAGGAATTAAAATTATTTCCTACACAATAGTTTGCCCATCAGGTGAGAGCTTAGATTGTGGTATAAGGATCCAAATATTCATTGATAAATGTTTATAAGTTCCCTTACTTCAGAGATGAAATCACCTGCATATAGTATTGTTATTAGATATCGATTTAAATTAGTCACAATTAATTACAATTACAAAATATAATCACCACTATTTCTCTTAAGCTGGAAGTCATAGGTTGAATTATTAATATTTGCAATAAGGCTGATGTAAACATTTTCAAGCCATATTCTCACTTTTACCAGGCTCAGTAAAGTTTCATTAAGACTTTTTCTCCTTTCCAAATTCAATTATCATTTTATAATTTTCCTCCAATTTAATTCTTAGTTCATCTTCTTCCAAACAATGTGAAGTATATCCAATACTTGCTCACAGAATCCTATTTATGTTTGTGCAAAGCAATACATATAATATACATTTTATCAGATGGAAAAAAATTCTATTTCAAAGTCACCTTATTGCTAGCAGAAATTGAATCCATCAAAAAAAAAAACAAACCCAGAAGCAATGTGGCAAAAAAAAGTAGAAGAAAAAAAAAGTTGACAAAATCAGATGCCTAGGGAAATAATCCACTTGCTCAGTAAAGCTATTAACATTGTAAAATGGGGATAATATTTGTGATACTTCCATGGGTTGCTATAAATTAATCTTTTTTGTATATATACATACCACAAAGTAATTTTATTTAAAAAAAAATTTAACTTACCATTTCTACTTGTGGGCTGATCCAATTCAGTAACAGACCTTGATTTATCCCTAAAATATAAAACCCAATAGACCGAAGTTGTAAAACAGTTTTAATATAAATATGAATATTTAAGTGAATATAAATGTGCCTTTAGGATTAAAAAGAAAGATTAATTTTATGTATTTCTTAAATATAAATAGAAGATATAACATTTTAACCACTGATCTTTTTTCCAAATGACAGTTGCTGTTATGTTATCTTCTGAATCTTCTGCATTTGAGGCTTTAATTAGTAGAAAGTAGCTAAACAAATTACTCCACATAGAAAACATCAACATGATAATGAATAAAACAAATTCACATAGGAACTTCATCTAGAGTTCTACAATGGTTAGTATAATATTTTAGATTATTTTTGCATATGCACTTTTTCCTTAAAATAGGAATTCCTGTTTCCATTATTCAAACACAAGGGATTAATATAAAGAAACTTTGATTAAGAATATTACAAAGGGATTATCACAATATCTAATCAATATTTTTGAAATTAGTTACATTAGCTCCTTCATGCTAGAAAATTAAGTACTATCAACATACAAAATACATATTGATACTAGGGAATCTAAAAGTGAAATTTACAAATTAACTACATTACTAACAAACAAACGGTGCACCAAATGCAATAGAATATAAATCAAAATGTCATTTTAGGCCCTGTAGAACAGCAGAATTCTGCAACTAAATACTAAATATGGCAAATGGCATACTAGAATCCCAAGGAATAATGTAATTCTTTAAAGAAGTTAACTTTTCTAAAGGATGTAGCTTGTGAATCTAAAGCCAGACATGATTTATTCTTCCATTCCAACTACAAGGGGCAAAATTAAGCAACTTCATTTATTAAGGCCAATGGAAAAAATATGCTATTTATCACCTTTAAAGAATTAAAGTTCAATATATGTACCCTTATGAAAACTTGGAGAGAATGTCACTCTGTAGGCTTATACCTCCTGTACTTGAATAGACAGATCAGAAATCTGAATTTTCTTAGACATTTAAAAAAAATGAAAATGTATTTTACTTAATATTTGTTATTTAAATAGTAAAAAATTCTTTTTTATTTACTTGTCCTAAAGATAATAATTTCATTACCAGAAACCTGGCAAAAACTTATTAAGATCTCCATAACATGATGTATTATCACTACCTGGAGATAAGACATTTTGTCAAGATTCCTAATGCTGCCAAAGTTACTGTCTTGGCATACTAATTGGTTTTCCTCAAGATACTATGCTACGTGAGACAAACTTCTATAAATAAATTAATTCCTTGAGAAAGGCAATGTTCCTTTTACTAACCTCCACATAACACCATATCACAAATAATGACAGAAATATATGTACATACATAAACATATATTTATATATACAAATATGTATATAAATGAATTGTGTGTTAATGTATGTATGTGTGTGTGTGTGTGTGTGTGTGTGTGTGTGTGTGTGTGTATATATATATATATATATTGTATATATATGTGTATTTGTTGTTCAGGAGAGGAAAATTCCCAAAAAAAGGACCACCCATCAATATTTTCTACATAGGTCTAATCAATGTACCCTTATGTAATTCTCTTTTTTCTTTATGGTCAGCTCTGTGTCATATGCAATCATGCAATGAATTTTCAGTATGACTAAAGTTTTTCCTCCCAGTTCTCAATAAAAGAGAAGAAAACTTATTAAGGCAGAAGCAGATTTGAAACCCACTGAAGATTTGAAACAGCTGCAAAGAGTTCATTGAAATAATCAATCTAGCCTATAATAGTTTAACTGGATTAATTTAGAAAAAAATAAAAATAAAATCTCATAAGTATTATTTTAAGTTAATCAAATGTTTCAGAGAGAGATTTTTAAGAAATCATTTCCTACAAGTTTAAAATTTTTTCCTCCCAAATTTGATGTAGGCTTTCAAGCCAAACTCTCCTGAAGATAAACCATTGTTCCCTTCTCTGACGTCCACATAGGATCTCTATTTTTAGGTACACCCCACTTATTCCTCACACACACACTTCTTACTCAAAAAGTAAATCAGACTGCCAAACATTCAATTTAACTCACAAAACACAAAGAAAAAGGCCAAATTAATTCTGCAAAGAGCTGAAACTGTGATTCCAAAAAGTCTGGGCTTGTCATTGAGAGCTCAACTAAAACAAATTATTACCCACTTGGCAGTAATTCAGTGTTTTACAAACCTGTCACTAGGACGTAGATTTGTTGACTCCTCTCGCTTTGATACTTCAAAAGGATCAACAGGCCTAAAAATGGAAAAACATTTTCTTAGATTTAGAAAATTAAGGTTAGAGATTTTCTTTTCCATTTTGCAAGGTAATTAAATCTACATAAGTATAATATTCCCAATGTCTATTGAGGAGAAAAAGTGGTTTTTAAATATAAAATATTTTAATCATAAAGATACACACAGCATTTTTAAAAACTAAATTCTGAGCACCTACATGTTTCCAGGTTAGACAAGATCTTAATTGACATATTAGCAAGAACTTCCAAGTAGCTTTTATGTTTTTTAGGCTTCCTTTTTAAAATTCTGGAGGCAACAATTCAAACTGGACTCTTTCCCATATAAAAGAGTTAAGATGGTGATGTACCACTTTGTAGTTTGACCAACATAACCCACAAGTCAAAACTGAAATTCTGGTTTTCCTGCTTACTACCCCCATGATCTACAGAAAAGTCTTTTCACTTTTCTGTACCACAGTTTCCTCACCAATAATGTAACCCTGTTGGTTTGAATGATTTCCAAGGTCCCTAAATTTCAAGTTCTCTCTCTGTCTCTCTCTGTCTCTCTCTGTCTCTCTCTGTCTCTCTCTCTCTCTCTCTCTCTCTCTCTCTCTCTCTCTCTCTCTCTCTCTCTCTCTCTCTCTGTCTCTCTCTGTCTCTCTCTCTGTCTCTCTCTCTGTCTCTCTCTCTCTGTCTCTCTCTCTCTCTGTGTCTCTCTCTCTCTCTCTCTCTCTCTCTCTCTCTGTCTCTCTCTGTCTCTCTCTCTGTCTCTCTCTCTCTGTCTCTCTCTCTCTCTCTGTCTCTCTCTCTGTCTCTCTCTCTCTGTCTCTCTCTCTCTCTGTCTCTCTCTGTCTCTCTGTCTCTCTGTCTCTCTCTCTGTCTCTCTCTCTCTGTCTCTCTCTCTCTCTGTCTCTCTCTCTCTGTCTCTCTCTGTCTCTCTCTCTCTGTCTCTCTCTCTCTGTCTCTCTCTCTCTCTGTCTCTCTGTCTCTCTGTCTCTCTGTCTCTCTCTCTCTTTTTTTTTTTTTTTTTTTTGCAAGGAGCCCTAGGGGAGACAAATCCTGTAAAAGGCTTAGAGCTAATCTGGGAGAAATTCTGGAAATTTAAGCCATTAATGCTATCATAGAACTTAACATAAAATATTAGAATGATAATAACTAACATTTACATAGCATTTTAAGGCTTGCAAAGCACTTTACAAACATTATCTCATTTGATTCTCATAATAAACTTAACAGGGAGCTGTTATTATTACAATTTTGCAGATTAAGAAACTGAAGCAGGCAGAAGTTAAATGACTTGCCCACAATTATATAACCAATAAATGTCTAGAATAAGATTTGAAATTAGGACTTCCTTACTCATTATCCAGCTCTCAATCCACTAAGTCACTTAATCACATCAATGCAAAATATTTAAATAAGTCAAAAACAAATATTTATACTCCAAAATAAATTCTGTCTTTGATTTCAACAAATGACTCTGGTCTCTAGAATGAGTACAGATAAAAGGTACAGAACATATCATGATGGCAGTGGGAATGAGGAAGAGATAGGATAACAGATTTGGGGGACAGAAGCAGTAACAATTGAAGACTGCTCAAATTTACTGATTAAAAGGGAGAAAGGACAATCAAAGTTAGGAAGGGAAGGTTTTAACAAAAATAGGGAAATTAGAAAGTAGAAAATATTTGATTAGGGGAGGAGTGAAGAAGATAACAATGGTTTCTTATTGTCTCCTTTCCAATAAAATATAAATTTCTCTGTTCTCTAGAGGTCCTCTTAAACTTAGGTCCAACTTATCTTTCCAGTCTCATTAGACATTAACTGACCCAAATCACAATCCTTTGTTCCTCATACATGACATTCCCTTTCCTGTCTGATGTGTTAGCAATGACTGTCCCACATGCCTGCAATGCACTCCCTCATTACTTTAATCTCAGAGAGTATCTCTTTTATTTTAAGACAAAGCTAAAGTGCCATCTTCTGCATCAAGCTCTTCCTGATCTCCCTAACTACTGGTTGGTTGGTTGGATGGTTGGTTGTTATCCTTCATTCTCAGAGGACTAAAATGACAACACTATGTTAGAGTAGAGTTAAAGTATATCTGATTTTGGCTGATCAGAGCAAGATGAGCTTAGAATACTCTGCTGTAAATTGGACACAAATAGTCTCTATGAATATTTGGGATGGACTCTAACTTTGTATCTCTCATGTTTCTTCTGAACTAAGTGCTAATGGCTGGCAAATTGAACAAATTTAACGCATGCATTATGTATTTTTTTTCAATTTATATTTCTGTTGAACATATATTTTTATATGTCAGTTTTCTTCTTCACTAGAATGCAAGACCACTGGAAATAGATATTGTTTCATTTATGCTTCCTGTATCCCTTGTAGCACAGTGTCTGATACAAAGTAGATGCTCAATACTTGGTAATTAAGTTGATAGCATATTTGTGCGAAGTCTAATGAGTGAGGGAGTGGCTGGAAAGAGGGAAAGAACTGGGGCTCTATCTTATTAATGACTGTTAAATATACACATTATATATATAAAATATATTAATATACATAAATATATAATATAAAAACACAAAGAAAAAGTTGGTACAAAGCCTTTGGCTTTGGAAATGTTGCATTTAAGATAAAAATGGGACATTTGAATTTTCATATCTATAACAAAATAGAGAGATTGAGCTCAGAAGAAAAGTTCAGACTAGAGATTTGTGAAAAAGTCGGGTTATAAAGGTGATGGTTGGAACTGTGGATGAGTTTACCATGGGAGAAAGTACAGACAGAGAAGAGACATAAGGACAAATCCTTGTCCAAAAGCATAAATAAATGAGATGGTATCCTCTTTCTCGATAGAATTCTGGGGCAGCTGTGTGCTTGAGTCAAAACAAGTCATTTTCAAATTATGTGTTACAGACTATAAACAGACCTATAATTGCAACCATAAGCTAACAATAGATATTTCGGTTTCAGACAAGTTAGAAAAAACTACAAGTGCACTTTGGCTATGGCACCAACCTTTTATACTGATATATCTGCACGGATGTTTCTTTCTCTTTTTCTGCCCGCCGCCTCTGCTCTTCTATCTCTGCCCGCCGCTTCTGCTCTTCTATCTCTGCCCGTCGCCTCTGTTCTATCTCTACCCGTCGCCTCTGTTCCTCTATCTCTGCCCACCGCTTCTGTTCCTCTATCTCCTCCCGCCGCTTCTGTTCCTCTATCTCTGCCTGCCGCTTCTGTTGCACTTCTTCCAGTTCCTTTATTTTCCTCTCTTTCTCAAGGAGAAGCTGCTCTTCTAATTTCCGTTTTTGTTCTTCATGACGGAGTCTTTCTTCCTCCTCTGCTCTGTTTTTTTCCCTGTCTGAAGAATAAATTTCTTCTCTCCAATTTCTTTCCCAGTTGGCAAGAGTAGGCTCACGCGAGGTGAGAGAAACACTATTTGAATTTAATGCCATCTGTTCCTAAATAAAAGAGGGGAAAATAGCACAAAGAGAGACATGCATGTGTATGTGTGTCAATATACACAGAAGACATACATTTGTAGGCATTTATTTTAGATGGTGTTCATCCTATCCTTGAGCTACTACATTTAAAAAAAAACATCAAAAGAAAAACACTGACACACAAAAACACATGGATACTTCAGCTCTAATAAAGAAAGAAAATGGATAATTTCAGATTCTTTTAAAGTAATTTTTTAAAAATGTAAACCTTTCTGCTATGAATATTGGTTGCATATCAAACTCTGTCTTTGAAAAGAACTAAATAAGCAAACCTTTTGATATGCTGGTTAAATACAGTATTTTTCTTCTTAAATTCAATTTCATCAATGAAATGAAGGGATGGAATAGGGGAAAGTATGCGCCAATACTACCTCATCTAAGTACTTTGAGTTCTCCTTCTCAGCTTCTTGTTGAGCTCTCTGCCACTCTTCCCTCAGTTTTTCCTGTTCACGTTGATACTTTTCCTGTTAAGAAAAGCAGAATGTTACTCATCAAAGGAAGATGGTTTTATTTCTAAATTAGTGGCTTTTCAAGTTAGCAGTGGTTACTAACAACTCTAAACTTTTATCAATGTTTCATTTGATAAAGAGTTATTCCTTTTTAAATTTAACTTATCACACACAAATCCAAAGATGTCAAATTTCCTGAGTTCCATTAAAATAGACAATGAGATGCTATAAAGACCTTTTTTTAAACCGTTCATTAAAAATTATATAATTAAAAATTACAGGAGAACTTTGTCAAACAGGAAATTCAATCAAGAAAATTAGCATTTCATGGACATTGGAAGATCAAGGAAAAAATAAGTATGGTATTGTTTTGTTTTATTTTTTTGAAAGAATATAATGAGACCACTAGGTGGAGCACTGGAGAGAATACCAGCCCTGGAGAGGACCCGAGTTCAAATGTGATCAGACACTTAACACTTCCTGGCTGTGTAAGTAACTCTGGGCAAGTCATTTAACCCCAATTGAAGGAAAAGAAAAGAAAAAAAGAAAAGAAAAGAGGAAGAGGAAGAGGAAGAGGAAGAGGAAGAGGAAGAGGAAGAGAGGAGAGGAGAGGAGAGGGGAGGGGAGGGGAGGGGAGGGGAGGGGAGAGGAGGGGAGGGGAGGGGAGGGGAGGGGAGGGGAGGGGAGGGGAGGGGAGGAGAGGGGAGGAGAGGAAAGAGAAAAGAAATTATATGACTTGAGACAGCTAGACAGTACAGTCAGTGGATAAAATAAGAATACTGGCCATAGATTAGGAGAATCTGAGTTCAAATCCTGTCTCAGATATTTAATACATAATAGCTGTAATGAACCTGGGCAAGTCACTTAATCCTAATTGCAAGCAAGCAAGCAAGAAAGAAAAGAAAATATGTGACCTGATCTTTTCTGAATATTTATGGAGAACATCAAAAAAGCTGTAGTATCTAAAACCTTCTCAACATAACAAAGGTATCTTTCTTTAAAAAAAAAATATTTCCATCATCATGTTGTACAAGAAAAATAAGGTCCAAAGGGGGGGGGGGAGAAACACAAGAAAGAAAAAGCAAACAAAAAGGTGAAAATAATATGCTTCAATTCATATTCATTCTCTATAGTTCTCTCTCTGGATACACATAGCATTTTCCATCCCAAATCTATTGAAATTATCTTAAATGAAAAGGTTATCTCTCTTTCAGATAGAGATCAATATTCATTCAATTACTACATCTATGCAGATATATTTCCAAATCTCTCTATTTAGTCTTAGTATTTCTCCTGAGTTTAATCTTCATATCACCAACTGCCTTCTAAATATCTTGTACAGGATGATCCAAAGGCATTTTAAACTCAATATTACTGAAATATAACATCTTCTTTTCCACAAAATTCTGTCCTTTTCTGAATTTCACTATCATTTTTGGGAGCACCAACATTCTCCCAAATTCACAAATTTATTGTCATCTTTGTATCCTCAATCTCGCTCATCTCATAAAACCAATCAATTGCCAAATCTTGTCATTTCTGTCTCCATAGCACCTTTCACATATATATATATATATACATACATATATGAATATGTATGTATATATACACATATATATGTATATGTATGTATGTATATATACATTTTATTTATATATATATATATATATATATATATATATATATATATATATATATATATATATATATATATATATATATATATATACACACACATACATATACATACTGTGAATGGAGAGAAAGGGTTACATATATACATACACATATATATGTGTGTATGTAATATATATATGTAACCCTTTCTCTCCATTCACAGGTCACCACCATAATTCAGGCTTTTATCACCTTTTTTTCCTGAACCACAGAATAACTTCTTTATTGATTTTTCCTGCCTCTAGTTTATCCCCATTCCATTCCATTTTCAACATGACTGCCAGTAATTTTCCTGGAATGACCTCTAAAATCTCCCCTACTCAATAAATTCCAGTTGTTCCTTGCCATTCATAGAATCAACTATAAATGCTTTTATTTTACATTTAAAATTCTTCACCAATCTGGTCTATCCCTATTTTGTTCATTTCTTCTCTTTTTAGAGAAAAGAAGTGATATAATTTTCCTATTCTATACTACACTACACATCTATAAAGTATATAATTCTATACTACCCTCCACTACATAGTACTATACTATACTGAACATGTCTCATAACAAAGAAAAAGAAAGAAAAGGGGAGGAAAGTGCACAAGAGAATAGTAGTATAAAACTATCTAATATATCCACAAAGTTTGCTAGTATATACAGTATATGTTCTGCATCCATGGCAACCCACTTGTACAATGAAGAGAGTTTATTTTATTATCTCTTCTCCAAAGTTAAGTTTTATCACTCTTTTTTTTTTCCTTTTTAAATAAGCAATTCCTTTTTAGCAGTGCTTTCGACTACACTGTAGGACTGAATGAACAAAGGCAATAAACAAAATTTAGGCTCTGATCATTTATATAATTCATCTTTACCTGCAACAAACGATCTTGTTCTTTTTGCCATTTTTCCTGTCGTTTCCTCTCTTCCTCTTGATCCCAAGCCCAGCGACTGGGAGCATTGATTGTTGGAACTGGAAGCTAACATTTCACAAAGAGTCAGTAGGAAAAGGGGAAAAAGGGATATATAACTTATTAAATTAATGTGGATAGGTGAAATGCTAAATTGAGCAATGACAATACAAGATTATCATTTATAGGCTTATCTCACTTTAATCTACACTAAATGTTTAGTGAAATTTTTAATTTGTGGTTTTTAAAACCACTAATATCTTCAATTCACAAAGATAGCTGGCTAATACTGCATGCAACTTATACCAAAGAATAGTAAGTATTTTTGCAGAGAAATTAGCAATTCCACCCACCAAGCTCATTTTATCTACTCCAGTTCAACAAATGAATGCTACTTACATCAGGTACCACAGAATCAGAACTTCCTGTATTATAATGGGAAAAAACAAAACAAAAACATTAAATTAGACATTTACTACTTGGATATTCTCCCTTCCCTAAAAAATGATACTGTTGTGTACTTTTGGCATCAATATTCTGTCTTTTAAATGAAATGGATTTTTAAAAACTTATTCACTCCTGACTTCTATCAAGAACTAGCCATGTTTCAAAATATTAGTGGAAGAAAAAAAAAGCTAAAAGTGGTTCTAACCCCTAGGAACAATGGTTTAGTTGGACTTGTTGATATATCACTAAACTTACAAGGAAACTTTCCAATGTTCTCCCTTTCATAGATAGGGCTTGCCATAATACTGGAAAGTGTTTTTACAATATCTTAAAGAGTTTGAGGTTCAGCTAGAACCAACCAACATAAAGTTCTTTGATATATATACTGCAATAAAAGTAGTG
The DNA here is from genome assembly GCF_048593235.1 of Sminthopsis crassicaudata. Lineage (NCBI taxonomy): Eukaryota > Metazoa > Chordata > Mammalia > Dasyuromorphia > Dasyuridae > Sminthopsis > Sminthopsis crassicaudata. The sequence goes on along the minus strand of NC_133619.1, from coordinate 119,613,644 downwards.
TCTTAGGTGTTTGTATCGATTTGAATTTCATTTAATAATTAAGACATGCTCACTATAAATATACTCACTATAGAGTAAATGTTTCATTTGCCATTTCCTTACAGTGAAATGCAAAGTTAAAATCTTTATTTTGTTCTTTGAACTATCCTATTACATATATATATATATATATATGCATATATATATATATATATATATATATATATATATATATGCGCTGATAAAAATCAGAAAAAAATACCACACTGTATTTTTTTTTCTAAAACATAGGGAATTACTAAATGATTTATAGATATTTATAACTTTTCACATTAAAACAAAACTGTTTCAAAACCTTTTTTTTTTTAATCATCTCCTCTGAAAAATGTCCATTAGAGAAAAGTATGCTAAAACTAGAATGGGAAAAGAGTTAGTTGCTTTATCCTAGCAAGTTGGGGTAAGGAGTGCAATATTCCAAGTTATTTGGCTTTAGAACATTGTATTTTAGCAAAAGAATCAAACACTAAAATGAGAGCACAAATACAATTTACCCATACTCAATGAGATTGGATTATTTTATTTACAAATCAATAAGGAGCTTAGAATGCACTAGAGAAGAAATGGATGATCAATTCCATACTTAATATATTCAAACCAAAAAAAAAAATATGAGTTGTCATCAAGCTACTTTGTAAATATTTCATTAATCTTAAAAGTAAGAAGCAGTAACATTAGAAATCAGCAACACATCCTAGTTTGAATGTGCTACCATGTTCTAGATGTTGGCTCTTATTTTTAAGTTCTCATTGACAACACAAAAATGAGACATGACAGTTATCAAGGTAAAGTATTAGACAAATTTGAAAATGTGAAAAAAATATATAGCATGCAGAGAGCACAACAAAAGGCATCGGCTCCATAGGATTACACCAACATAAAGTATCTTTCAGAAATTTAGACTCCAATGCTTCCTGCTTCCATAATTGAGCTATTTTAAGTCACTTCCAAATTAACTTGGCAGCACACAAGCACCAATTTTTTCCAGGACTCTCTTTTGGGGGGGGGGGGAATCCCCTCTAAACAAAATCTGATCTTTAACAAAAATACAACTATTTCAAAAACACTTTAAAATTTAGCATCAAGTATATATGTTGGTGTAATCTAGTAGTATGCATTATACAGGAAGCAGTCAGGCTTGAACAAAGTTCCTCATTTCTTACTGTTACTCAGTGGAAAGAAGTGTTGTGTTTTTGTTTTTTTATTTCAACAGCATTTCAGTTTAAGAGGGGAAAAAAAAGTTTTACAGGTATAAAAAGGACACACAAAGACCCATTACCACAAAGGTAGACCCATGAACTGTAAGAAAAACCTGATGACCCTGGGGAAAGAATGGAAATGGATTATGTTGCTTGGTCATAACAACAATAAATGATGTTGAAGAGGCTTAGTACCCAGAACCACAGACCAGTTAAGAAGAAAATATAGTGGGAACAATTTCATGAAAGTACATGAATTGTTAGCTGTGCAGTTTACCTTGTTCAAAAAATTGTGATCGCCTTTTTAAGTTTTTCAAAGAAATAGGTTCAGATGCTAGTTGAAAAATGAAAAAAACATAAATCAATATCATATCTTACTCATTTTCATCTATAACCCAAGGAAAACAAATGACATTTCATAAAATTTGACATCTGGAAGCGACCACTGACATCATTTTGCACACAATAAGCACTTAAGAAATGCTTGTTGAATGACTAAACTTGTCAAGATCCTTAATTGTCCCTAACACATCACAGACAAGTAGCCTCTACCTTCAGTGATGGGGAACTTCCTGCTTTATGAGGTAATCATGAAGCTTAACTTAAAAAAAAAAAAAAAAAAAAAAACTGAAGGCAATGGAGGATATGGAATGCTTTAATGCACAGACACAGATCTTTTTAGTAGGTTACTTAGCATTCAAATTAGTAAAAGTAGTAAACTATTCAGTAATACATTTTAGCAGAGGGATATAACACTGGCAGTTAAAATGCACAATACTCAGCCTAAAAGGCTTTCATTTCCCATCCAGATTAAGTGTATTCTGTAGGGAAATTTCTTTTTTAAAAATCACTATGAATTGGTGTAAACTCCTCTCTATTTATAAGAGCCACTGTTAATAACAGAACTGTTTTCATCCTACTTTATCTACAATAGCAAACTACGAAGAAGGGAGAGGAAAGTCACCACATAGAAATATAAGAAATGACCTCTAAATTGTAGGGGAGAGGAGTTTAGAATATGAAAATAGGTAAAAAAAAAATTAAATTCTTTCAAAAGCATATCAGTGTTTCTAGAAAATCTAGATTCAGTTTCAAGATCTTAAAGATAAGATGAAAAAGACTAATCAGATGACAGAACAAGGAGAATAACTTTTATTCTAGTATCTCCCATCAATTTTTCACATGGTCTTTACCTAAAAATTATTCCACCTGGATCAATCAGAAAAAATGTAATGAATATTGTCAATTACTACTAATTTACTAGTCAAAAGCTCTGGTCCTTTCTTTTTATGTATGAATCTTGAAGTAAAATCCAGCAGTATCAGGCCTAAACCCAACAAAATCATAAACACAAGGAAAGTGATTTTTATAAAAAGCTCCTCAATATGAAATGTATCATAGAAAATATAAAATCAAAAAAATTAACATTTATTCAAAGCATATTTTTGAAAGGCTATGTAAGAGAGAAGGGAGAGATGTGGTTAATTTGTGAATTCATACAAAATTTCCATACCTGAGTATTTCATGTTCAAAGGTACCAAACCTAAAAATGTATTAAGGCAGACTAATACCAATAGAGTTCCAAGGTTAAAACGTAGCATATAATACACCTCTCAATAATAGTGGCTAGTATTTATATGGTACTTTCAGATTTTCAAAACAAACTTTTGTGCCTTTTGTGTGTGTGTGCCTTTTTTGTGCCTTGTTTGTACATAGTTGTTTGCATGTTATCTCCCCCTCTGGCATATGATCTCCTACATAGCAAAGACTATGGGGGGAGAGTTATTTTTGTTTTCTAGGTATCATGTCTGTATGTGTTTGCTTATTTGTATATTTTTTTGGTTTTTTTAATGCCTTTGCATCCCCTAAAACAATGCCCAATAGACAGCAGGCACTTAAAAAATGCTAATTGACTGGTCTGATTGACTTTATATATGTTATGTCATTTTTGTCCAAAACTACCCTGGAAAGAAGATACTATTATTATTTCCACTTTATGAATGAGAACACTGATGCTGAGTTAAGTGACTTAAGTAAAGCTACAGAGCTAGTAAATATCTGAGGCAGGATAGGAACTCAAGAAAATATTCTATCTGCAATGCAATGCAGCTGCCCCCAAAATGAAGGTCCTCTCATTTGTTTCTTCACATGAAGTTGCTTCCACTGACAGTAATTGACAAATAGAATTTAATATCTCTAAATAGTCTGATTCAGAAATAGGGCAAGAACTGGCAAAATGACATATGTTATTCCCTTTTATATTCTCCTACAAAATTGTTGTTCATTCCTTTCATTAATGGATGACTATGATACCATTTTAGATTTCTTGGCAGATACTAGAATTGTTTGCTATTTCCTTCTCCAAGGTCTTGCCCAGCTAGTAAAGAAAGGTCTCAGGCCAGATATAAACTCACAAAATTGAGTCTTTCTGACTACATGGACTAGCTGCCCACCCACTAAAAAAAATATCTAAGAGAAAGAGAAAAACAGAGATGTAGATGGAGAGACAGATTATAGGAGGAGTGGGAGAGGGAGAAAGGAGGAAGAGGAGAGAGGGAGAGAAGGGAGAAGGAGGAAGGGAAGAGGGAGATGGAGGGAAAAATGGAGAGGAAAGGAAGTGGGAGAGGGGGAAGGGGAAAAGGAGAGGAGGGAGAGGGAAAGAAGGAGATTGGGAGAGGGAGAAAGGGAGGAGGAAGAGAAAGAGAAGGGGAGGAGGAAGAGAAGACAGAAACAGGAACAGGGAGAGAGAGCCCTTTCAAAAGGAGTGAGTATGTATTTTATCTCAGCTAGAGAAGGTACCTTAGTCTTCTTTTTCCTTTCTAGCAGAAAAAGTTGCAATTAGCACATAGAGATCCAGACCTTGCTGCCAATGTTCCAAGCACTATTCTAGAGCTATTCAGCACTTAGTGGAATTAAGCTCCAGTACACCTGCTTGCAATTGGATCTGGGTGTTCCTAACTCTTTTAGTTTCAACTTGCAGCAGGTCAGTTTTTATTTCACTCAAAGTTATTAATTTTTACAACAACAGAATCTGAGTACTACACCTGTTCCTTTCCATATAGATGTGTGATACTATGAGCATTTACCTTTGGGTTCAGTAGAGCTATTTTCATCACTTATGCCATTTATTCCTTTTGTTTCCATATTCTGTAAAAGGGAGAGAAGGTGGTTCATGTTATTTTCTCTAAATGGGTTTTAAAAATACATGAACCAAATTAGTATTGTGATTCCTATTAAGTGAAAACATTTTCAAAAGAGGTAAGCTTGAAGAGTTATTAATGAATCTTAACTATACTTCAGTATTCTGTAACATTTGCTTAAAGATTAATGATTAGCTATAAAAATTGATGGTTTTAAGGTAAACCAGTCATAATTCTCCAGGAAACATTATAATCATAATACCATTCCAATTTAATGGTTTGCATTAGAAATGAAAGTAAAAAAATAATGTCCCAGAAAGATTATAATAGTGTTCTCAAAAGAAAGTTAAAGGCTTATATAACAGAAAAATTTCCATTTAAATTAAGCATCTAGCTCCTATATAGAAAGAATATTCTTTTACTTTTGAAAGACTCTCTATAATAACTGTTTCAAGAATTTTTTTTACAAAATTAAAAAAAAATTAATAGTATTTTATTTTTCCAAATACATGCAAAGGTAGATTTCAACATTCACCTTTGCAAAACCTTGTGTTTCCAATTTATCTCTCTCTTTCCATCCTCCACCCACCTCCCACCCCAAAACAACTACTTCAAAAATTTTTTTAAAATTTCTCATAAAAATTATCTTTTTTTTAATTTAAAATTTTCCCCTCACATGTAAAAAGACATCAAATGTTGTGGTATATGTAAATATAGTCTGCATAAAATCAGTAAGCATTTTATAGAACTTTAAATTGCAAGCATTCATTTCAATTTAGCTGCAATTTTAAAACATGCAATAGAAAACATCATATTCTATACCTCTCCTTAACACAGTTCTTATAAATGTGCATATGTATTTGTTTAAAAGGTTGATCAAAAATAAATAACTCAGTTCTGGAATCTTTTGGCTTTTTAATGTGATGCAAAAGCATCACATAAATGATGTAATATTGTAAGCATCCCTAAAAATCTATATTCCAAGTTAACCACTGTATAGCATTCCTAAAATTTATAACACAAAAAAGTATTGTAATTTGGCTAAACACACAATCTAAGCTCTTTCCAATCCCAATTGGAATCCAATCTAATCTTTCTAATTCCTACTCAAGTCCCTTGATGTAACCACTTTCTACTTCTCAGAAATCAAACTTACAGAATTTTGAAGACTTTCGGAGAAATTGCTTCTTATTGAAAGATTTGAAGCCTTGTCTGTATGGTGAACTCCGGAAGTTGCATCAATCCACTTAGTTTCAGGTGAACCTATAATTTTGGTAGCCATACTGGTGAGATTGAGGGTTTTATGCCGTATAAATGGCAGGGAAGGTTGGTCTTTGCCCCAGTCTGATTGGCACATCGAGATCAAGGAATGAGTATAGATAAATGTCAAAGTGGAAAGAACAACATTATTGACAATACATTCAAAGAAAACAAAATGCAAACATAAAACTGAGAGAGATAAATCAGGAAGGAAGCAGAGAAATGTGTTAGGGCTTTCATTAAACAGACCACCTTCCCCAAAAGAGAGGGTTAAGTTAAAACAAAAACAAAAACAAAAACAAAAACAAACAAAAAAAAAAAAGCAAAATCCCAAACATACAAGCAAATTTACTGAAATAATACCATATGCCAAGGTTTTGTATTAAATGATTAAATTATCATAAATGAAAACTGGTCATAGTTGGGATTGAGATGAGGCTAGGTAATTTATCCTCCTCAAAAAGGAGATAATTAAATGAGATTTTAAAAATGGAATATCCTATAAATCTTAACATCCTATATAAAGTATCAATTACTACTATGATTATGAGTATGACTACAACTACTATTACCACAACTACTACTACTACTACCATACTACTATCACCATTACTACTACTACCACTACTACAAAGATCTACACTGGTACTTAAGTAATATTAAAAGACTAGAGGAAAGAACATTGGAAGTTCCCCATGAATAATAAATGGAAAGATATGGATAAAGAGTCATACATAATGAGAAAGGATGAATGAGTTACCCTACGCAATACTGGAGGGAGTAACTACATTGACAAGATCATTTATCCACTGAATTATTATTAGAGTTGTGAATGGTAACAAGAAATACTAACATATTTCTTACAAATCAATAATAGGAACATAATCTACCCAGTTTTCCTTTACACACTGAAAACTAGAATATATGTAAAAATAACCAAAAAATGCATTATTAATAAACTGATAACGAATTATTGAAGAATCTCAACCATAAAGTCCTGAGTACATGAATTCATGATAGAATGTCCATACTAAGTCCTACATATGATAAATTTCAGTATATTTGCTAGTGAAGAAGTTTATAGGCAACACACTAAAGACAACATTCAAATTCTTTCACATTATCATAAAACACTTTTTGTAAAAAATGTTGCTGCAGTAAAGTCAAGACGTCCACCATATACCAAATACAAGCACATACATGTATGTGCTTGCACACTCATACATACACACACACATCACATATCAAACAAATAACTCCTCACCATTTTTTCCATAACGTCTGACATCTACAACTAGGTTTCCAGTTTCTCGTGCATTAGCCATGATCTCCTCCCATTTATCTGTGTCCTTATTTGAAAACTTGGTGTTGTTAACAGCAATAATTTCATCATCTACCTGTAGCTGAGATAATGCTGCTGGGCTACCTAAAAAAATTTCAAAGTAAATTTAATATCAGTTTGAATGATCAACTTTTTTTGGCTAATCAGAATATTCATGGGGGGGAAGTGGAAGGATAACTATTGTGTTACTTTCCATAGATCATTGATCAGGTAGAATATATGCAAACACAAAATGATTGACAAAATAGAATTATATATAAAGTCTTGCAATAAATGAATAAGGTGAAAAAGTTTGTGCGAATTATAAGACTAAAGGATGTTCCATTTTTAGTAGATATTTTTATTTAAAACAACATAAAACCATGATGACAAGAAAATATTATCTGGTCTATGAAAAAAATTCCTTTCATTAAAAACTGTAGTACATAATAATTTTTAAAAGTCACTTTCAAATGGAAAAATTCTGAAACATGCAAGGCTGAGTTTCAAACTCTAATGCCAAAAAAAATAACAGAACTAAAAGATTAAATGTATTCAGTTAAGAGTAATGCTCTCCAACAATTAAAATTATTGACTTCCATGAGTTACTTTTGAAAATTAAAGGAATACATCACTATTCTTTTTTACCAGAATTCACTGGAACAATAAATATCTGTTTTCCCTCCTAACCCAGTCTTTCAAAAAAAAAAAAGTGTATGATCAAGTTTATTCAAACCTAATAAGAGTTAGCTCTAAGTTCAGGAACTGTTTTGCAAAGGTCCTCCCCTAATTCAACTAAACATATCTAGAAGCATCACTGGACAAAAGAGAAGGAGGGATGCAGGAGAGGAAGGTATTTTTATGGGGAATTCTCAAGTATTTGTGGGACATAATAATTATACCTTCATATATTCCAAGTACCTATAAATTATATAATTTAAAATATGTGTAGATGGGGAATAACATGGAATAAGGAAAAACATTTCCTGAATCTTCATTCTTTCATTAGTGTTTAGGAATATAAAATTTCAGGCAAAGCTTTACAAATAATGAAAATTTAAGAGAATCTAGAAGAAAAAAAAATTGAATAAGACAAGGGGAAGATAGAAAGGTTCCTTTCATTGTTATACTTTTTTCATGTACATTCTCTCTTCCAGTCTGAAATTCATAGTAGCTTTGTTTATACCCATTGTAAACACTATATGAGAATAAAGTTCACAATAAGGCTAAACTAGGAATTTACCTGCTTCAACTGATTGCACGCTGATTCCAGAAATATCCCATCTTACTGTAAATCCAAAGTCAGCATCACTGTTCCCAGGGCTGTGGATCATAATGATTCTCATATCACTGAACTGATCCTGAAAATGAAACACGACACAATGAGATCAGGTGTCATCTGGCATCTACATGAGGAAAGTCCATCCACTAAGTAAATAAGGAAGCTTATAGAATACACTTTAATTATCTTAGGAGAAAATAACTAGGGAAGGAATTTTCTATTTTCACAAACTAGGTAAAACCTTGTTTGTTCATTTATTATAGTTTTATATTTGGTTCAGATATCAGTGCATTTTTTATACCCAAAAATATATAAGAGGTTTTCCTCTCAATACCTATAACATCTTCACTGACAAAGCAAAGATTGAAAATGTTGTTTTTTGCCTAAATTCAATTCACTACCTAAATTAATTAGTTTGGCAGTCAAGATCTAGCCCAAAAATAGCCCTTTCTAAATGACAACTTCCACTGCCTAAATTTTCCTATTGACAACTTCCACTGCCTAAATTTTCCTATTCACAAGGCTAGAGAACCCTACATAAAATGACTCTATCCAGATACACTGGAGTAGTATTTATGAAAGAGTATAAATCCTTTGGAAGGTGGCTATGCAAATTAATTATTTGGCTGTACATGCTACATGGTAAATGCATTTGGAAAAGATTTATGGATTTGTTCCCAACAGTATCCTCAATATTTCAAAGATGAATAATGGTATTTCTCTCATCTAATAAAAAAAATTGGCCACAAGCAAATTCAAAAAGTTCTACTCTAAAGGAATCTTTGTAAAACATAGTTTCAGTAAAGGAAGCAAAGAAATTTAAAGCCATTCATTAATCAGGGAGCTAATTGTGCATGTCCAGCTACATAGGAATTGGTACAATCTAAAAAAGGTCCATGCCCTTTAAACTCATCACATTCATTGGAGGTCCCACCATATCAAAGAATACCTTGATCACTATTACTACAGTAGGATTTGGAGTTGAGAATGCATGCTGGATTTTGAGTTAGAATCTTCATATTGCCTCTTATTTTCTACATGACCTTAAGCAATCCTTTAAGATCTATACCAAAATTAGTATAACAACACATTATGTTAATTACCAACAGGTTTGTTGTGGGGTAGGCACTTTGTAAAAATGCTATATACATGTAATTTATTATTTTAAAATAATAATATCATATTTTAAGTTTAGTTGAAGACTAAAACATCCTCCTAAGAGAGATTATTCATTGTACTATCCCTTAACCCCAAACCAAAGGATGCTGAAATTAGTGATGAGTCAATGAAAATGAGCAGTCAGTAAATGTTGATTTCTTTCTATCTTTACCACTGTTACCAATTGAAATAAGAATTAAAAAGCCAACAAAACTACAGAATTCAATGCTATGTAAAACCAAGGAATTAAATACTAGGTTTGATTTTCAAGGTTCTAATTGAGGTTACTTAGCTGGGAAAGGAAAAGATGAGGATTGAGGGTAGAAGGGGAGGTGGGATTTAATAACCAGCTTTAAAATACATGAAAGGATACTTTGTAGATGGAGGTTAGTGGCCAATATCCATTTACACCAAAGAGAAGATGAAAAGGAATGAGTTTAACCCACATGAAGAGGAATTTGGGAAAAACATGAGGAACTTCCTGACCAGATGGATTATGGGCTGATGGACTGCCATTTGCCGAGAAGATTGTGAAATCTCTATTGGAAGATTTTAATGAAAAAGATCTCTAACAGAAACAGTGAAGAAAAAGGATAACAGCTGTTGACAGGTAAGTGGTAGAGTGGACTAAGCTCTGAGCTTGAAGTCAGGAAAACAGGTTCAAATCCTGTTTCAGATACTCATTAACTATATGACAGTGGACAAGTCAATAGGTGCTCTTAGACTCAGTTTCTACATCTATGAAGTGAAAATAATATTTTCATTAGAACAAATAGGGTAATAGTTGTAAAGTGCTACATAAATGTGCTATTATTATTATTATTATACTATTAGTGGTGGTGCTTTTTTAAATAATAAAGATTAATGAAATGTAATTAAAATAAAAATGAAGTGAGGGTGGGGAGTAGTGCAGGTCAAGAGACCTGGAATCTAGTTTAAGCTCTGTCTCTTACTAGCTCTAAAATTCTTTGATCATGTTCATGTGTAAACTGCTCATTAGGAGAAGCAGAAAAGGTTATTTCTCTCCCTCCCCCTAAAAATACACCAACAGGCATTTTCTTAAAACCTTGAGAAGAAAAATCATTATTTCTATATTTTTGCTTTGATTGACTGAAAAGGAGAAGCTAAAATTCTTAGTTGCTGGTTTAAAAAAAGGGAAGGTAAAAGAAAAAGGGGGGAAAGGGGACAGAATTATAAAGAAGCATTTTATCTTAAACGTTAACTTTCTTTTTTTACATCAGGATCCGAGCAGATGTTTATCATGATCTATTAATCAACCCTTGTAAAACTGATAAGGTCTCTAAATTAGGATTCAGTTGGCCAGGTATCTATCTAAGTAACAATGGAAGTGCTAATGTGTGCAACAAATACAGGTCAAAAGCAATAGTTTTATAGTTAAAATGATTCTGCAAAGAAATACTGAATTGACACATCTAAAAATGTGATAGGAAAAGTTTTGAAATAGTAGCCATAGACTAAATTCCTGAGTCTAATCAAACATTTAGCTGGTGAATATTTTTCTTGGCCATATAAATTAATGATATAAAAGCAAAGTCTTGTACATTTGTGTACTACCTAATACTTAGAAAGCTATTCATCAGCTTAACCTTTTTTCCAATATTCAAAAACAAACCTGACTTCAAATATGAATAAGCTAAAGTAAAATAAGGAAAAGGAGAATTTTAGTTTTTGTTGGGCTTTTGAGAGGGAAATGGATGGGTAATATGGTACTCACTAAAACAATTATTTTTAGAATTTTGAACCATTATTTAAATCAGGATTTCTTAAATTTTTTTCCACTTGTGACCCCTTTTTGCCCAAGAAATTTTTACATGACCTCGCATATACAGGCATGTAAAATAAGTATACAAATCAAACATTTACCAATAATAAATCATAATTTCACAATCCCCACATTCAGTTATCACAATCCACATGGAGTCATCCCAGAAGCTGGGATTTAAATAATGATACTTAGATATTTCATGGGTACCTCAAACTCAACGAGTTCCTACATGAGCTTATTTTTTACCAAATGTGCTTCTTTTTTGGATACCACTATATGTATCTCAGATATCATTCACTCCTTACTTGTTATTCATAATCCTGGTGTTTTTCTCTCTTGTTTCTGATATCCAATCAGGTTATCAAATTCTTTCAACTGCACCTCTACAACTTTTCTTGAATCTCCTCTCCATTCTCTGTTCTCATCAGCCAAACCCATTCTAGTCCCTTTTCCTCTATGGATTATTTTCAATTTAATTTTTCTATTGTTTGCACATAATTATTTGCATGGGACCGGCTTTTACATATCTTTGTATCCCCAGCACTTAGCCTAAATGTTTATTTAAAAACATCTACTGCTTCCCAATTGCCTGAGTAAAATTCTTTCACCTGCCATTCAAACAATCTGACAACATTCTGCCTTTCCAGTTTTATTCCAGACAATTCCTTTTTATTTACTCTATCCTCAAACAAAGCAGAATTACATACTGTTCCTGATTAGGCATTATGCTTTTCTGATTCTCTCATGTTTACTCTTATTATAGAGGTTTTTGTTGATTTCCTTAACAGAGATAAATGCCTTCTATTCTCAAACTGCCTTCCATCTCAACAATTATCTTATATGTTCCTAGTTATACACAAATCATCTCTTCTATTAAATGTGAGGCCCTTGAGGCTAAGGGCTGTTTTTGTCTTTCTTTGTCTCTTCAGGCCTAAATATAGAATTTGGCATAGAATAAAGGCTTTTCAACTAAGTGATTGTTTCTTTTGCCAGGAATTTCTGAATCTCCCTCTTCACCTCTAGAATGTTTAACACTTCGTTTAAGGTCCAACTCAAGAGCTAACTGTATTAGGAAGTCTTCTCTGATTCTCCCCAGCTTAGTAATTATCTCTAGCTGATGTGTTAACAAAATTTAATAAAAAATATATAGGGTTTTATAAGAATAATGTTTCTTAAAATTTCTAATGCATTTATACAACTTTGTGAATTACAGCTATTTTGTTGGTATATTTTTTCTACTATTCTGTATTTCCAGAGGTATTTTGTCTTATCTAAACTTTATATCCCACTCCCCAATACCATATAAGTGTATATGAGATATTAGTATAGTATGGAGTATAAAGTACTCTATTATATGTTCGTGTTATCAAAGTATATAAAACTGATAACTATTAAAAATCCTTGACCCATTTTTAGTAAAATTTTTATCATTATTATTATTTTTGGAAAATCAGAACTGGTTATCAGTTAAAAAAAACTATAGGCTTTGCTACTCATAGAACATTTAATAAGAAGGGAAATATCAATTTATAGTAAATGAAACTACCTAGAAATTAGGGATTAGAAGACCTATCTTCCTTAAATGCCTTACAGACATATGTTGGCATCCTCAAATCTGAGAAATCTCAAAAACATATTATTCATCTATAAAATGAGGGGACAAGACTAAATGGATTCTCATATCCCTTTCAGCTCCAACATTGTTATTCCATAACTGACTATTGCAAATAAAGGAAAAGGTAACTATTTACATTACATACAGATAAAATTTAGCAAGGCATTGTTTTCAAAAATATGTTTGCAAATCAATTTTTTCTGTGTTTTGAGTTCTAATATGAAAAATTGTGGTAAAAAGCATATTAAAAGTTCCTGTTTCCCAGGTCAAATCACCAAAGTTCATTTAACATTAAAGTACTATACTTTACTAATGGAATTATGGAAGTTAACCATCTCATATAAATGGGCCACCAAAGGAGGTAGTATTTTCCCTCAAGAGGTCCTCTCCCAAAAATACTGGATGAGTGCATCTTGAGTATGTGGTAGTTGAAGATATGAGAGAAAGGAAAGGTGGAATACAGATTAATCTAGATGACAGCTACAGTCCCTTTCAACTTTGAAATTCTTTGGTTCTGTGACTGTAGTATTTCCTTCTTCCCTACTAGCCAAGACAACTACAAAAGGTGCAGTTAATGAAGGAAGGGATCTAAATAGGGCAGGATAAAGTAGAGGTAGAGTGGAAAGAGGGAATCAATGGGTGAAAACAGCAACAGTAACTTCCATTATACACAAAGATGAGAATCAAACAATAATATTTGACACTTATAGATTGCCTTAAGATTAACAAAATATTTGGCATAAATTAGCCCATTTTAACCTCAAAATAACACTGCAAAGTAAGGGCAACAGATATTTTTATCTCCATTTTAGATGTGAGGAAATAGGCTTGCTTAAGATCACAGAAATACTAATTCTCAACAATTGGCCTTGATCCCAGATCTTACAGATAAACTTTAGGTGTACTTCTTGATTCTAGGCTGACTTCCAAAGGACTTAGTCACCTGTTTTTCTTCTATTCCACTATACTTTAGGACAATTAGATGGCACAGTGGATAGGGCACCAGTAATGGTGTCGGGAGGTCCTAAGTTCAAACCTAACTTAAATCAAGACAGTTAACACTTCTAGCTGTGTGACCCTATTGCAAGTCACTTAATACTCAATTGTCTTGCAAAAAAAAAAAAAAAGTTCTGCTGTATGCTGTTTTTGGCAAGGGTTTCTTCTCTTTCTCGAGCCCATTATAGAACAGAGAACGATACCACGTTACTTTTCTTGTCTCATAATTACTTTGTAAGGGTTTTAGTCACCAGCAACAATAAGCAATAAATAAGGGAAATATGTATTGTATGCTCTTTTCTTTCCATCTCTTTTTTCTTATAGAATTTATGGAGAAGAGATCATTCCTAGGCATTATATTAAGCATTTTATAATCACCTCATATGATTTTCACAATAATCCTGAAAGATAGGTGCTATTATTATCTTTATTTTAAAATTGAGGAAACTGGGATAGGAAAATGTTAAGTGACTTGTCTAGAGTCACACAGCTAAGTGTCTAAGTCTAGATTTGAATTCAGGTCTTCCTGGCTCCACTCCTAGCTCTCTATTCACTGCACCATCTCAATTTAAGGGGGATAACAGAATATGATAAATCCATAATCAATTTTCCAAAATTCTCAGTGTCATTTTAAGTTATGAAATCTACCAAACCTTTAAAACTTCACTAAGACTTAGGAAACACTCCCCACATCTCAAAGGAAACACAAATAATTCTATTCCAGATTAGTTATCCAAAACATATCTTCTTCACAGGAATTGGAGAGAAAAGTTCTAAGATGAGAAAAATAGTGAGGTCTTTTGCAAAGGAAGGAGAAGTAAATCTGCTCTAAGGCTACTAAGTAGCAACAGTTTGGAGGTAAGGTGTCCAGTGACTATAACTGTTTTGTTGATAAGGCAATGGAGTAGTTTGTCATCTCCTCCAATTCATTTTACAGATGAAGAAAGTGAGACAAACAAAAAAGTGTAACTTGCCCAAAATCACACAGCTAGTTAAAGCTAGCTGTCTGAGACTATAATTGAACTGAGAATCCCCTGATTCAAGTACCAATTCACTATGTCATCTAGCTTTTCAGAGTGTCTCTAGGATATATTAAAGCAAAAACTAAACTTCTTTATAGGTAATGGGGGGAAGAAGAGCAGCAAGATTGCCAAATTGTGAGAGTCTGCAATAAATGAAATATAAGCAAGAACAGAAAGGAAATTATTCAATTCAATAAGCATTTATTAAATGTCTCTAGCATATAATAATAAAAAGTGTTGCAAAAGAAAGTGTTAGATTTGGAGCCAAAAGATTCAGGTTAAAATCTCAGTTTTTCTACTTATCATGTGACCTTTATAAAGTCATTTAAGCTCTCAAAAGCCTTATATATGAGACATTTATCATCTTATTCTTGAGACAATGCTAATATCCTCCTACTTTGTTTTTCTACTTTAAAATCATTAATCACACAAATTATATGTTAATATATTCCTAACAACTTTCAGCAACTTCCAGATATTCTATCAGTGGATGCTCCCAAAAGAAAAATTTTGATCAATCTCATTTTCTTAATATCCCTAACACTTACCATATTGATTCCCTTCATTCCTGATATTACAATTGCCCTGCCTGAAATATTGTCCATTGCCTTCCCTGGTGTTAGAAAGCTTGTATAATTTTCAGGAAAATTCTACTTCAAATATTCTCTCTTCTATGAAACCTTTCAGAAAATTCAAATCTCTAATCAGCATGTCCTTAACTGACTCCCTATACTGAAAGTCTGAGCAACATAATCAGCTCACCCATTGACTATAATAATAGGCCTTTTCTAGTCTCCCCAACTGTTCGTGCCTCCCCTCAAAGTAAGTTTAAAGGTATTTTGTTTGACTTGTATTCACGTAAATTTTTATACATCATCCCCCCCATTAGAATGTAATCTCCTGAAAATAAGGGCTCATTTCCATTTTTCTTTACATTCCCTGCACTTAGCATAGTATATGATATATAGTAAAAACTTAACAAATATTTATTGATCAGCTGATTACATACTGCTCCTCTGTATAGTTCTGAATGGTCCTTATGTTCGTATATTTGGTCTTCCCACATAAACTTCCCCACAAGTTAGTTGCATCTAACTCCTACACCACCAAACACAATGCTAATCTCCTAATATTTAAAGATAGGTGATTCCTCATAGCTGCAATATTAATACCTACAAATATACAAAAAAGAGCACACAAAATAATTTACAGATACTTTCTTTGGTTTAATGCATCAAATGCAACATTCTTTTGTTCAGTGTTTTCTATTTTGAATTTAGTGACAAAGGAGAACCTATAATGCACTAATGATGAAACCCTTCCTGGATAGATAAAACATAATTTTTAAAATGTAGAATACATTCATTCTACATCTATTCTCTCTCAAACCTGGAAGGGACTGTTTGCCACCTACAAGAGAGTATTTTTATGTAAGAAACACAGGAAACCAAATAGATTAGAGATAAGTGTACTCATTAGTAGCCATATAAATCAATGATTTTCCACTTTCATTATTATATCTCAGCTTCCACCTTATTTTTTTAAAGTATTGGAATTTTCTTTCTCACCTGTTAAGAATTCTATGGCCTTAGTAAAATATTGCCTATTTTTAGAAATAATGGAATAATTAACTCATGCTTTGCAAGTTTAACAATTTAAAGTTTTAAATTGTCGCTTACAAAAAATCTGGGATTGTTTTATACAGAGAGACTACTTATTTTAAGAAATCTCCCTCATCTATCCACTGTAGGCATTTAGTTTTTTTCTTCTTTCTGTCCTGTATACAAAAACAACAAAAGCCTAACATGAAAACATGAAATAAATCCAAAGTATTGCTTACTGTATAACATCAGTGAAATAATCAGCTATTCTTGTGTGATTTTGCTGATTGCTAATTTTCTTCATGTACAAGAGGGAGAGATGGGAAGAGAGGGAAAAGAGAGAAAAAATGAAGATAAAAAGACAAAAGAAGAGATGGCAAGAGTAAGATAGGGAAAGAGAATTAAAGAGGAGGAATGAGAAATGAAAAGGGAAAGGGAAAGGGATGAAAGAGGAATAAAGAGAAAGGGAAAGAAGAGAAAATAGAGAGGAAGAGACAGGTACATAAAGATTAAGAGAAATGCAAAGGAGAGAAACTGAAAAAAAGGATAGAAAAGAGAAGAAGAAAGTCATTAGCAGCTAAAAAAGTCTTTACTCAATATATACTCATTGCCTAATAATGAGAAAACTCATTACTCAATAATCTTATAAATTCTCCAATTCAGGGGCAGCTAGGTGCTTCAGTGATTAAAGCACCAAACCTGAAGTCAGGAGGACCCAAGTTCAAATGTGGTCTCAGACATCAATCCTTCCTAGCTGTGTGAACTTGGGCAAGTCACTTAACCCCAACTGCCTCAGCAACCAATAAATAAATAAATTCTCTAATTTGAAAAAATATGAAATGATCCATTAACAGTGTTGTTAGTTTTGGTATTTCTAATGTGTTTATTGGTTATTTGGGGGATTAAATATGTTTAGATTAACAATTCTTATTCTCACAATTTATTTGAGATATTCCCATTAAAGAAAGCATTATGAACAGTGGAGCACAGTTCCAGATAAATTACCAATTTATGGAATAGAGTAAAAAAAGGTGTAAAAGAAAGGCTAATACCTTCCATAAAATGTTTCCCAATATCTTTGAAGTCCCTGAAACCATAGTTCTAAAGCTCCCTTCATGAAGAAAAGGTTGCCATAACCCAAATATACCTTAGATCTGCAAATAATTCCAGTATGGACCATTGAGGTTCAAGTCATCACATGTAGAGAAATACCAGTCAAAAAGCTACTGAAACAAGTAGACAGAAAAATTCAGTGAACCATGGAGATTAGTCCATGTAGTCTTTATGCGTCTGAAGCATGACTAGTACTTTACAAGGGTTACTTTTTTTCCCAATATTCATTACAGGTAAAATATGATACCATTCTATGAATGAACACAAAAGACCTAAGTAAAGCACCTTCCAGGTTTCCATATTATCTTAGTATTTCTGAATTGCTACAGATACAAACAATCCAAACTCACCTTTGTCCTTGAAGGCTCAGGTGATGAAGAATTTCTCCCTTCTAAAGATCCAGAAACTGGTAAAGAGTCTGATGTTAAAGGTTGTTCGGATTTAGGGAAAGCATCATGTTCCTGGGAAATGGGCAAATACAAGGGTGTAGCAGGTAGTGCTTTCTTCTCACTTTCTTTTGCTCCTTCTTCAACACTTGTTAGGGCTGAGCTTGAGTGAAGCTGGTTGTCATCTGATTTTGAGAAAGAGCTACTTTTTGAACTTTCTGGAATTATTTTAGTGACTTCCACATCTCCGTTGTACTTCCAAGAATCATCCATCTAAATTGAGAGAATCACACCATTTTGAAAGGGTCATTCAGTTTGGTTTTATTTCCCCCCCTTTCTTCCTTATTACATGTTGTATTCTTTAAAAATGTTAAGCTTCTACACTATCTATTATTCCCCTCAGCTACTATTCTCTCATTTACATTTGTTGCCATTTACCTTCTCAGATAGAAATACATAAGTAACATATATAGACACAAAATAGCCTATTCAGTGCTATTTATCCAAACAAGTGGGAAAAAATTAGGAAAAAACATTTTTAAACTAATCTTCCATAGCTTATAGTATTCATTTAGATCCATGCCACAAAAACCCAAGACATTCATGTTCAAAAGTCTTAAAGTCATTTTCATTTCCCTTAGGCATTATTCTATACAAAACTGTTCCAAAATGCTGCAGAACACTTTCAAAGATGACTGAGCCTAATAAGTTCTCCATCCCTCCCTTTTAAAAATACATTTCTATTTTAAGTATTAAATTTCAATTAAATCTCAAAGTAAAACTGTTTTACTTAATTTGAAACTTCTATGGAAACCAACTACAGGTAATTTAAATCTATTTACACAAGTACCCCCAATATCTTATTATTAAAGAAAAATTAATGAACAACCCAGAGGAGTTTTACCGTATAAGATCTGGGAAGTGATGAGATCCCTCTTGACTGAGAACCAAAAGGTCTTGGCGTAACCACCGATGTTAGCCTAGATGTATCAGTTTTCTGGTAACTTCTGGGGAGAGATGCTGAAACCCGAGCAGGTCCCATTTGTGTATTCAGTGAATGGTTAGAAGACAAAGCTGAAGCTGAGCTCTGTTTCTCTGTCAGGCTTTGGGAAGGAACTTGAATTTCAGCTGTTTCATAGTCCTCCATCTTTGGAAGGTTTGAAGAATCTTCTTTACTACTTTCTGAACTATAAGTTACTTCCTTCTCTCTTGCCTCATTCAGGTAACTTTCTCTAGTCAAAGTTGGCGCAGGAGACATTTTTGCTTCATTCAATATCTCATCATTAGAATACATTCTCTCAGAATCAAATGTTTTCCAAGGATGACTGTTGGTTTCTTGGTTTCTGATTTCCCTTAAAGGAGAAGAATATAACTTCATTATTTTCATATTGCCTTTAGGTTTATACATTTTATATTGCTTTTAGGTTCACACATTTTCCCTCACAACAATCCTGTGAGGGAAACACTGCAAAAATTATATTAATGTTAAAGATGAGGAATATGAGGGCAAGGGAGGACACGGGTTTTGCCAGGGTCATTGTGGTAGCAAATACAAGTATCAGGATTCAAACAGCTTTTTTACCTCTTAAGACTCAAGTTCTTTCCAGTAATTGTATGAACTGGTAAAACTACAGCCCAGCACTAGTGCAAAAGCAGAGTTATATTATTCAGATAGCTAACACAAAAACAGAATAAAACCACAATAATTCAATTTAGGAATTAGGAAATTAGTTAACAGAGGAGGAGAGAAAAGATGTAAATAGCTTGTGCTGTTCCTTTCAGGACTCAAGATAAAAGGGACTAGCATCTGTGTGTGTACATTTTTAAGTGACTAGTTAGCCTCCCTGTGGCTTCTTTCAGCTTTATTTCCTAGAAATTAAACAATTCTGCCCACCCACCCCCCCATCCATCCCAAAGAAAAAAAAAGTGCTAAAAATACTATGGCATATGGTACGTTTTCTTTTAATATATTATACATATACATATATACACATACATACATATATACACATACATTTACATATATGTATATACACATGTATATCACATATGCACACTTTATATATATATATACATATATATGCATTGATTAAACGAATTTTAAGCAAAATTTTGTCTCTTTTAAAGTTATTATTTTTATTACTCTTTATGAATGAAAAACAACAATGAAAGAGCCAGCCACAAGGAGCTGTAAAGACCTTTCTCAGTTTCAACTTAATATTTAATTTCATCCAACTCTGTAAAAGTCTACTAGAAATAATTGATTCACATTTGTGTTTTACATTCATAAAGGAGTTAATTTGAATATAAACTGCTCATTCTACAAGCACAAAACTTTCATGTTCAGCCTATAGCAATGAAAGGAATGAAACTACGGTTATAGCTGGTTTCCACAGCACAAAGAGAGTGTTGTTGAATTTCACTAGCCTATTTCCTTTTATACATTATTGTTAAGGCATATTTACTTTCTCTTTGGCAAGGAAGTATCATAGGGTTTCATATAGTAATTGCATAGAGGAAGAATTTATATGTCCTTTTCTGTGAACTTTTGCAACACAAAAAATCATATTTCAGGTAATATTTTTTGTTGTTGTTTTAAGGGAAAAATTGCATTATTCAAACTGAAAGGAAGATAGAATGTGCATTTCATCAGATAGGTACACTTGATTAAATAATTAATAAAATGTGAAAAATTAGTTAATAAAAAAAGTATTTTCCACATTAGCAGTTGCTCATTCTTAGTATGAAATGACAAAAGAACATACCAATTAAAATTAATACCTATTTTAAGCACAAAATGCTTTTATAAGGCCATAGCACTATTTTCTACATCCTGTTTAGGTTTTTTATTTCTTTTTTCACTTAGAACAAAACCCTGAATATTTTCATTGCATTTCAGAGTACAGGTTTACAAATAATTAGCCTGCCAGTCAATAGTTTCTAAACAACACTACGTCAAATTGAGGGAAGAGAAAAGAAAAGAAAACATTCATTTCTAATAGTAACTTCTATGAAATGCATCTACTAGAATGCAATTGTTTCAAACTGGGGACATTTAAAAGTACAAATGCAAATAAGCTTTCTTACCGTTCCTGGAGAATTTCTCCAAATGTTTTTGAGCTCCTCTGAGACCTCTCAAGAGACAGCTTTTCAATTTCTTCCCTCTCTTCCTTTTTCTTTTGCAGATCTGAAGTATAGCTTTTTCGACGATTTTTCCATTTTGCTAGGTCCTAACACAAAATCACATTAACACATGTATACCTGACTTTCTATGCACTTCTGTCTAGCAATTAGAGACTACCAGATATCCCATTACAGAATTGAAACTATTTACTAAAACTGGATGCCAAGGTGCCCTAATTTTCCTTTATATACTTAGCATTTCTGTACCAAGGAGCTCCCATGTTCGCTTGTTCTCTCCTCCTTCCCTCCCTCCTCCCTCTCTCTCGCTCTCCTTCCCTTTTCTCTCTCTCTCTCTCTCTCTCTCTCTCTCTCTCTCTCTCTCTCTCTCTCTCTCTCTCTCTCTCTCTCTCTCTCTCTCTCTCTCTCTCTCTCTCTTCCTTCTAAAATTTACCTAATAAATTAAACCCCATTTTTCTTTTATAGATAACTAAGAAAAATTATTGCTTATAAATTAGTCAGAAACACTATTGAACTTTTAAACTTCATTTTCATTTAAAATTTTTAGAGACATTAAATCCATAAAAATGGTTTAATATTAAAAATCCAATTAATAATTACTTTAGCAATTGAGTGATAAAGTACCACAGGGAACAAATAAATATGACAGGGCCCAAAAAGGCCTTATGACATATGAATATATTACAATCCCCCAAAATGTGGGGTCTTTCTAACCCATCATTCTAACTAGTTTGATCGTTAATGATCCAAGGAAGCTAGTTTAATTTTACTTCAGGGACTTCAAATATTCTGAGGAGAACTCAACAAATGATATGAACTTCTGAAGATTCTCCATATTGAATAAGGGCGAGAGCAAACCTATGTAGGGACCTGAATACCAAACTAGGTTATGCATTCCATCTCATGATTAACCCAGCCTCCAGGAGTGAAAAAAGGGCAGTCAACATGAGGCTGTGTATATGAAGCCAAGTAATTATTGCAGTCCTTGACCCCAAACTGCCAGCGACACATCAGAATGAACTCTTTCCATTTTTTTAATAAGAATAAAATGGGATATATCAGCAAACATTTAGTGAAGTACACTTGAGTTTTAATTTGGCTTAACACTTTATAGGAATGTTCCTGTATCAGGCTACTTCTTATCTAGCCTCCCTGCTGATAATTTACCACATATTTAGGGAAAGTGAAGCCAAGTCACTATTTCTTCACAGTGAAGCTTTTTGTCCTCAATGAAACAGAGAACTTAAAGCTTAGAGAATGAGTAGTCTTTAAAAGCAGTGTGGAAAATACAGACATTTCCATTATGAAAGCATCACTTTCTATGGCTCTTCTAAAGCCCAGATTTACACATGATCGGGTCCTAAGAAGCTTATCAGTTGACCTCTCCATCCAGCTTGGCTACTATTCCATGCTTTGCATCTTAATATTGAACTTGAAAGCCCCTAAGTCTTGCTAGATTCAAACATTTTATCTCTTGTCTCCTGGTGACATTCCTCTAAACCTTTCAGTTCTCAGAGATTCTCTTTTTCAATTTTTCACATGTAACCCCTCAACATACAGGCTAAATATTTTTTTTAGCATTGTTGACATTTGTAACTTCCTTGAATTTCAAAAGCCTTTGAATTTTCATTTGACTACACAGGTTTTTGTTTTCCCTGACTTCTTAAATCCATTCTATAGTGTCTCTTTCTATAAGACATTTCAGTGGCCTCCAATACTTTCTCCTAGGCCTTCTGCTACTGTTTGTATTATTCTAGTATTATTCTTGAAATAAACAATGAGATGGTACTTCTATGAGTTTAGCTAACCTGGATATCCCAACAATAACTATCTTTTGAACCTCAACCTTCCTCCCTGCTAAGAAATAGTTTACCATGCCCATACATACTCTTACACTTAAAGAGATTAGAATTTTGAGAATATTATAAGAGAAAAGAAGCATTATCAAAATTAATACTGAAATATAGATCCTAAATCTTGTAAGAAATGTATTAAGAAACCAACCAAAATACAAAATACAATACTGTGATACAAAGGACTATAGACTGATTTCAAGAAGTGTACAGGAAAAGTATTTCCAATGTCATATAAATGCATAAACCCATAACACACTTCACTATCTCATCCCCTAACTTTTTAGGAATAAGTACTTACATCTTGCCACTGCTGGTCTTGTTCTTGCAGTTGTGATTTTATTTTCTGCATTTCTTCATAGCGTAATTGGCGCATATTGGGTACATCTTCTGCAGTGATATCACTCAAGGATTTGCTCCTACAACAAAAAGATTTGGGATTACCAAAATTATACACTATTAAATGTAAGGTAATAAAAAAGCAGAAGACTGGACATGTACCTGGAGGTTTCATCTAAATTGTTATGGTAGCACTTCTGGAATTTATGAAGATAATTTTATAATACTATTACATAAGTATTGGTGGTATTTTCCTAAAAACAGGAAGAGTCTAACACTAAATACAAATGTGAAACATGCTGCTAAAAAAAGTGCTGAGTTTGCACTGAAAATGGTGAAGTCTACAATTTAAAAATGAAAATGTCAGTGACCAAATTATTTATGTAATTAGGGTAAATAATTAAACAAAAGTAATAAATATAGTCGCAAGCCATATCATAACTACATCTCTGTTTCCCTTACCTCCACAGTTAATTTTTAAAGTATGGCTTTATATTACAGTCACATGATATTTAAAATTATTATTTGATATCTCCTCAACTTTTACAAGATTATGAGATGGGGGGACCACAACTTATTTTTTCTAAGTGTGGGACCACCCTCAAAACTCTATTCAAAATTATTTCTCCATAGTCTCCACTGTTTTTTTCAAATCCTTTTCTTTTATCTTTTGACAACTCCTAAATTTTTGACCCAACTATATGATCACTACATAAACCTTCACACACTTGGTTTCTGTGACAATTGAACACTTCTCTTCTCTAACATGAGTGATTTTTCCCGAACTCTGAATTTCTGTAATACATTGTACCTTTCCTTGGAATTTATCATACTCTATTTTGTACTACAATTATATGTATATGTTTTCTCTTTCTTTTTTAAATTCTGGAGGGGGGAGAAAGCAAAACACAATCCCTGTTCTCAAGGAGTGCACAGTCTCAAGGAAGAGACAGTGTGCATACAACTGGTAAAAAAAACAAATTGTATTTGGAATAAATTAGAAATAATTTATAGAAGAAAGCACTTAAATTAAGAGGGAAGCATCAGTAAGGTTGAAAATATAATCTTAGCTAGTATTTCAAATAAGCCAAGGAAACCAAGTAGTAGAGCTCAAGAAGGAAAGAATTCCAGGCAAGTGGAATAGGCAATGAAAATGCCCAGACCTGGGAGATGAGAATATTTCATTCAAGAAAGTATCCAGTGATACCTGACTTAACTATGATGGAGAATGAACTAGAACCTTAGATGCCTGAGGATTCTGGACCAGTCCAGAATTTATGCTGGGTTTGCTTGGGTCAAGTCACTGGAAGTCAAAAGTCAAGGAAAGCCCTGGTTTCTAGTTGGCCTCCTTTAAAGTAGGAGAGAAGCCAATGTAATAAAGTTTTAGACTAAAGAAAGAGAAAAAAAAAACAAATAAATAGAAACTGATTATGAATTCAAGGATCCTAAAAAAAAAAATCTCCATTTCTTCCTCTCCTAGTAATATTTTTACTTATCTACTACTACTACTCAAGATAACCCAGCCTCCAAGTTCTCCAAGGAAATGGATTTTTTGATTAACTGTGAATGTATGTTATATCTGAATAAAAGTCTGTGAAGCTCCTAGATTCAAAACTATAAATAAGGAACTTTTAAAAGGACCAAAATGACCTAAAATATATTCCTAAATCAGCCTTTTACAACAAACTGAATGAACTTCACACCATAAAATGGGAAATCCACTCCTTTTACTTGAGTCAGCCATGGATAAAACAGGCCATATGTGTAGTTCTGAATCTGAAATTGTATCTTACTTTTGACCTCTCACTACATTCCTGCAAACTAGCTTTGGGATTCACTTGGGCAGATGTCAATATAGCTTGCCAAGTACTGTTCAGTGGCTCTGTAATTACTACAAAAAGGGGTCAGAAAAAGATATGAAGAATTTTTATTGGTAAGATTTGGGTTCTAACCTCTAGAACCACAAGGCTAGAATATGAACCTACAACTCCTATAAATAAGAAAAGCTGCCCAAGAATGCTCCCATCTCATTGAATGCCACTCCAACCTATTTCATTTCTGTTTGGAAGGGACTGTTTTCACTTGGGCCTTCATCTTATGCTTAAGTAGGGCAAAACCTCTTGGCTAAAAAATACACTAGTCAAACATATACAAACTTTGATTATTTTCAATTAAAACTCTATAATTAATTTTTATTTCCTATTGATATTAGCATTAAATTTTATGATTTTATCACATGCTATAAAATTATTTCTGTACATTCTTACAATCATATCAAATTTTGATCACTAGCAACTTCTTCCAATAAATAAGTACCAGTTTTTTAATTTCATAAAACCACACCAAAATCCATGCAACATAAAAGCAAGCTCATGTGAAATACCTCCCACATACGATGCATCCTGCTAGACAAGCCAAAAAATTGACAAATGTTAACAGCTCAACAAAAGCAAGCCAGAAATTACAAAGCCAAGACTTAGAGACTTCCCTTTAACATAACTCCTGCCAAAGAGACAACATTAATGGCATTTCCATAAGTAGTTACTTTGCAGTAAGACAAAATGATGAGCAATAGTAGGCTTTGAAGTATTACAAGCTTCCCTGAAAACATTATGCATGGAAACACATACAAATATGAAGCGAGCTGTACATTAAACCCTAAACTCCATCTAATTTTTATTTATAATCTGTGTAGACTTGGATTTTTAATTACAATAAAACTATCATAAGAACTTGTGTGATGTCAAAGAAATTTTTCTGGAATCTTTCAAACAAGAGAATTTTGAATACATAGGACCTCCACTAAGATATTCAGACTTCCTTGTATTTATTCTCCATTATCTGCTAAGACATCCATTATTTAGAAGTCTCAGTTTACTGGGAATATTGCTTTTGTTCCTACAAACATTTTGATACCATGATGCATTGAGATCATTTTTTAAAACTACTCAGTGGCAGAATCTTGAAATCTAAACTACAGAAAACATTAATGTAACCAATTATAACTACAGATACATAGATATAGATCTATCAAACTGAAGCATTCATATTTATCAATTTCAATTTTACCTCCATTTAGGCACTTGGGTCAAATTTAAAGACTAGAAAGCTATTCAAATAGCCACAAATATTTATATTCTTGTTGATTTTATATGTCCTTGTCTATTTTCATCTTTTTAATGATTTTTATAGCATATCCGAAATTTATATTTTTAAGGCTTCCCTTGGATTACAAAGAATTTTAAAATAAAACATTAAATTCTATGTAAGTTGAGCTTCAAGCAAGTTTTTTTAACAAGTTAAAATAATTATTCATAGTGAATTGTAAGCATGAAAGATTAAATATGATTCACAGTTTTTTATTGTCAGTGAGATATAAAATAAATATTCTAGAAATCATTTGTGAGGGATAAGTTCTTGCCTATTAAAAACCTGCCCAATGAGTCACTTTTGCCTTTCTTACCTAGAAATTATGTATTAATTTATGACCTTTCGGGAGATCTAAGATCCCTGAATACAAAAAGAATGACATTAAGGTACAAATAAGAAAAACTAAAATGTAAAAAATGTTACATTTTTATAAGCTGTTTTAGATTAAGGACAAAAAGTTACTTATATGTCTAAAAGTTTTGCACTTCATCCTTGTCCTAAAAATTAGTCTGTGCTATTATTTAAAAATATCTAGTGGTTATTCTATTTGTTAATATAAGTACCTTGTATGGTATGCTTACTTCAGATTTATATTCACAATAGAAGAAAAATTATAAAGAAGTTTGTTTTTTTAATCACAGAAATTTTATTAAATTTGTTTTGGGATAGATTGCTATTGAATATATTTAGTAATTAATTATTATGTTAATTCTTTCAAAGTTTAAAGTTTCAAAGTTTCAAAGTAAATAAAGAATGTAGTTTACCCCTTAAAAATCTTGAAATTTCTTGTGATTAGCCATAAGGGAGACTGTAACAATGTGAACAGAACAATGTAACCAATCATTATTATCAAAAATTAGCTTTTAATCATCATTATAAGAAAATTATCTCTAAATTCATATACCACTGACAAGGGGATTATCATCAGAGCTGAAGCCTAGATGTAAAGCCAATTTTTTTTTAATGAATAATGACCTTAAAGGTAATCTAACCTCAAGAGAAATTGAACCTACACTGATAAATGTTGACATTCCCTTTGAAGGCATAAAATTTCTTTCAGAAAAGAGGCTATATTTGGGGTTTTAATAAGACATTAGGAAATTATTAAAACTTAATTTTTCACATATATTCCTTTTGCTATTCAGTAATGAAAATATCATTTTGACTCTGATTGAGTATTTCTGCCACATTAAACCAACTCCCTACTTTAAAAAATTTATAAGAAAATTCAGAAGCTAACTTTTTAAATATTTAACTATCATTTTCTCCAAAGTAATGCTTAGAACTAGAGAATAACTTGAACATATCTCCTAAATTTCCTACACTTTAAAATTTTGCCACATATAACATTTTAAAGCTTCATGCATGGCACACAGCACCCCAGTTTAACCCAGACCTTAAAAAACATGCATCATCAGTCATAAATTATAAAAGGAGTAGCAACACTGTAGAAAAGCTTTCTATTATTTCCCACAAAACTTACCCATTCTCATCAGAAATCTTTTGAAAGAGTCTAAGAAACCAGAAAATCAAAAGTTAAAATTGTCATTTTTTCTGGTTATATTAGTTGTTGAATGTTGAAATTTTTATATACAAGTTATTCTAACTAGAGATGGACAAATATTAAAAGCTGAGAGTTTATTCATATATTAATCCATATCATAGGACATTATTTAAATACCATTCTCAAAATCTGATGAAATTTAGGCAAAATCTATTAAGTTTTTTGAATTATTCCTAAATCAGCAATCCTTAAAAAAAAAAAAAAAAAACTTTTCATATTTAGGAACTTTGAATGTTACATACAACTGAAGTGCATCCTAACCAATTAATCCAAATAAATCTCTTCTGATTTGTCCACCTCTAATTCAACATCAAAAATACAAACCACTTAACACATAAATGCAGACTCCATCATTTCAAAAATGACCATAGTTATATACACATGAAATTCAGATGACACTAAAAATTTAAAAAGCTGAGAACTAATAAAATTCATGCATTTTTACATTTATCAAAGTTTGCATTTAACCTTGTTAAGCCTCAAATCAAAAGCAAAAATTTTTCAAATAACTGAAATTCAAAGAAATCTAAGACAAAACCAAAATTAAAAGAAATGAAATTTGCAATGCCATATTTTTGAAGAAAAATTTAAATTAAAATTATACACACTCCCATGTTCCCTAACACATAATTTCAAACAAAATATATCCAGACTGTTTACAAAATGCCTGGACATCAATAATTAATAAAAGCATATAAGAATAACAGCTCACTATTTCCATGGAATCTTACATTATAATGGAGAAATATATTTTTGCTGAAGGTACCAAGCACGTTTCATAATTTTTGGAGTTCAAAATATACATGGTTAACAGGACCTGAGCAGGTAAATTTAAGGAAGGAAATGATATTATAGTTTTAAAAGGGAACAAGGGGTACAAATATGGTATTGCACTATTTTTTTCTGCCAGACAAGTAATTTTATCAAAGCAAAATAAAGCTAATTTTCTTAAATTTGCACATGGCATGCATGGCTTAGCAACACATAATGTTGCCTTCTTTCACAAGAATTAGACAGACAATCAGCTAAATGAACTATTCTTGCAGAAACACACTCTAACCTCTCAACCATCTGTCGTTTCTTGTGCCTAACTTTGCTGGCTGCTCGGATAGCCTCCCATTTTTTTAAGTCCTCTTCACTGCATGGCCCAGGAGTAAAACTGATGGATGGTACAGTTGTTCCTAGCTTCCAGGACTCAATCTTACGAGTCAACATATCATCCTTCTTTTGACAAGAAGATGGAACTAATACTCTACAGCTATTATTTTTGTCTTTTGATGGGGATGTCCTTTCAAGTACACAAAGGAATCTGGCTCTGATTTCTGGTGGGAGAGTCCAAGGTTCTGGAAAGGGGACTGGGTGATATTTATCTGGGGCTCCAGATAAAGGCACATCTTTCTTCTGTATTGGAATTCTGCGAACAATCATGTCATCTTTTTCTAAATCTGGAAGCACAGGTTCGCCTTCTCTCTGTTGCAGAATTATATCTCTCTCTATGAAGTCATCTGGTACAGCAAATCTTCTAAAATCTTCAAAAGTTTGAAGAACAACAGGATTTGCATGGAAAGCCCCAGTCTTCCTAACAAAGTAATCATCATTTTCTAAGTCAGGATCTAATACTCCATTTTCAGCATCATTTCTTCTGTAACCCGGGGCATAAAAGACATTCCTTCGGCATGTTATGATCCTTGGCCCAGAAGTGGGATCAACTTTAGTGTTTCTTTCAGAAGACAAGATGTCATCAGAATATGTTTGTAAGGCCTGAAGTAATAAAAACTGACTGAAGCATATAAAAGAAAAGGAAGGTAGAATCTTAGAAACTATTTTAAAAGGCAAGTAAATTAGAGACAAACTAAACAATATTTACATGTAAATATTTTTAGGTGCTTAGGCAGAAATATTGCTCTATCTGGTGGGAGGGGAAAAAAAATCCTATCATATCATGTCTTTCCTATTGCACAGTCCTGCATAAAAAAATAGAAAACTAACTCAACTAATAAAAAAAAAAAAGACTTCAATGGAGGAAATCAGACATGCCAAAGAATGGGACTGAGTTGATTCTCTGCAGAAAAGCAAGTGTTATAAATAGGTTGAGTTTATCAAATATTGTCTTCACACCAGCTGACTATATTAATCAGGGAGAAAGATCCAAAATCTACAGCTAGAAGAAGTCTTTGATTGTTTGCTTTAAGGTCCTCATTGTAGGTGAGGTATCTAAGTATAGAGAACTTAAACAATTCACTTTAAAGTCACATAGGTAATAAATAGATAAGTTCTTAAAAAATTCTGAGCTGTGTTTCTTAAATTAAGTTAGTAAGAAGGAAAAATAGTAAAGGACTTCCATATTTGAAAGATATACATTTACTCTAATAGGCATATTATACCCTATGAAAAATAAAAAATAAAATATAATCAGAAGAGAAACATTTCATTGTTATTCCTCTTCTTTCGGTTCTCCCCATAAGTTTCATGCTCAAATGTTTCTACACACTCTTTCTCTTTTTATTTATAAAACTCTTTCATTCCTCCTCCAAGTATAAAATAATAATTATGATAATAAATATTACACTGCCATATTTTAGGAGAAAGATTTTAAAACAAAAGTGTATTTGCTCCCATATTCCATAATATATACTTGCAGGGAAAGCACAGAATTGGCATTATAAAATCATTCACTGATCATTCCCACATATTTTCAGGTTATAATAGATGATGGCCTGGTATAGTAGGTAGAATGCTGGCCTTAGAAGCAAGATTCAATACCTACCTCTGACATATACTAGCTATGTGCTACTAGCAAGTATTCTACTTTCTCACTGCCTTAGGAAGTTATGTTACAAATAAGTAGCTGATTATTGATGGAAGAAATTTCCACAAAAGGAGTTCCTTATACCCATAAAATTCCAGATCTGGCTCAGAGAAGGTTTTTAATTTAAATTAAAAAAAGGAAAATATTTGGGTCTGATTTTTTTTAATAACTAAAAAGTGCTCAGCAAAATATTTTGTCTCTAGTATATATGCATGCAACTATAAAATTTTAAAAGTTTCAAAAATTTTAAATGCAAATTAAATCACTATGTTGTTCTTTACTTTTAAAAGAGCTAACTTGAGAGGACAGATTTTTAATCTATATAAATATCAAGGACATAAATTTGCCAAAAGCCATCTTTTATTATTTTTATACTGAATGCATTCAAGATATGACATCTCATGCTTCGGTACAGTAAAAACAAGATTGTCACACATCAGTTTATGTTAGTGCAGCTGCAGAAGCAAGTAGAGAGATAATCTAAGATCACTCTTCAGATGGATCAGACTCATGCAATCATATCAACCTTGATCTATCAGAAGCATCACTGAATCTCCTTTCTGTATTTCTGTTCCATGATTTGGGGGCTTGTTTAGTAGTGAGATCCATCAAGATTGACCGTCTTTGGCAATTGCTCTCTGAACCTCGCCCTGCTCTCTGTGCCATACTAAAAGTGGCAGGATTTTGTTCAGAGATTGAATTCTCATCTTCTGAGTCTGAATTCTTTCTATTATGCCATGACACAGGAAAGGGAAGGAGAAGGAAAATAAAAAGGAAGAGATAGAGAAAAATAGAACTAGTGAAATTGTATAAAGTCATAATTGTTTATGGAAGAGAATTCTTTTTTCAAGAACCAGGCATTTCTTGAAATTGTCAAATACTTCTTTTAAATCTACTATCTCCCAAGACAACCTCAAAGGTTAAAAGTGCTGACATGGCCTGGCCTGAAACAGTACGAAGAAACATCCCTTCCCCCACATCTTTTTTTGTGTACAAAGATATACACAAAATAAGTCAAGTATACTTGTATACTTTGATATACATGCTCCACAGAACATGCATGAAGACAAACCTGAATCCCTGAAACTCCTTATACCATGGCTTGTAAGAAGTTGTTTTTTTAATTCTTTTCCAATTCAGATCTTCTGGAATCCAACTTTTGGGAAGAAACTTATCAAAGTCACTTCCTGCAGTGGGCACTATTGGACTTAGCTTTCGCACATAAAGATCATCCTTTACAATGTTTGGCAGGCCTGTTGCTTTTTCATCTTCTTCCTCTTCCTCTTCCTCCTCCAAATAGCTAGAGGAGTTTGAAGTTTCTTTTATTGCTGGCCTGTTTTCCACTTTAGTGTCCCATTTCCTCCTCTGTTTACTGTTCAAAACATCCAACCAGTTAAGATACTTTATGAGCAATTTGACAAGGAGCACATAAAAGGCATGCTTTTTGGCTCACAAAGTTCACGCCACTGTGAATGAAGCAAATTAGTTCTCACTTTCACCACTGCAGTCCCTAAAACAAAGTTAAGGCATTATAGATGCATTGTATCACAACCACCGAATAATCAAATGAAGCACTGGAGGCACTGAGAACAATTATTTAGTGACTCTGAGAAAAAGGAGAAAGAAAAAAGGTAAGAGAGAGACAATGAGAGAGGGAAGGGAGAAAGATGAAAAGAAGGAAGAGAAGAAGGAAAGAAGGAAGGGAAGGGGAAAAGGAAGGTTAGAGGGAAGGGAAGGGAAGAAGGAAAGGAAGAAGAAAGGGAAGAGGGAAGGGAAGAAGGAAGGGAAGAGGAAAGGTTAGAGGGAAGGGAAAAAGGAAGGTTAGAGGGAAGAGAAAAGGGAAGGTTAGAGGGAAAGGAAGAGGAAAGGGAAAAGGGAAGGGAAGGAAAAGGAGAAAGAGAAGGAAAAAGAAAAGGGGAAGAAAATGGAAAGGAAAAAGGGAAAGGAAAAAGGGAAGGGAAAGGAAAGAAGGAAAGGAAAGAAAGGAGGAAGAAAAAGAAAGGAAAGCAAAAAAGGAAGAAAAAAGAAAGGGAAGGAAGGAAGGGAAGAAAGAAGGAAGGGAGGAAGGGAAGGAAGGAAGGGAAAAAAGGAAGGAAGGGAGGGAAAGAAGGGAAGGAAAGGAGGGAAGGAGAGAGGGAGGGAGGGAAGAAGAGAGAGAAGGAGGGAAGGAGGAATAGAGGAAGGAAGAGAGGGAGGGAGGGAAGGAGGGAAAGAGGAAGAGAGGGAGGAAGGGAGGAAAGAGAAGGAATTAAGCAAAGGAAGGGTAACAAATTACACTTGCAAGGTTACTTTCTGGATTAAAATGAATTAACATAATGGTAGATATTCAGATCCAATACAAATCTCTCTGACCTCATCAGTTCCTTGAATCCAGTAGCTAAAGGATCAGCTGTAGAAAACTTTTGTGAACAAGATTTAGACAAGCTGGTTTTCAAGATGGAAAGCTGTCTAGATGCCGAGGAGTGCTCATGTCTCTTTTTTGCTTGGAATCTACGGTTGGCTAAGTCATCCAAAATTATATCAGGCAACCTTCGTTCGTTCTCTGAATCTGAACCACTGTCACAGTCACACATCACCATCAGATTTGAAGCTGGATTTGAAAAAATCACATCCTGCTCTGCTAATTTGATGGGAAATTAAAATGATTCTTTTTCATCTCCACTAAGGTCAATCAAAACCAGAAGAAATTAATGAAAACATTAACACTGAACATGAAGTCCCTTAAGAACTGGCTGATAAACCTAAAGATATACCAGTAAATTCAAGTGTGTGTGTGTATATATATATATATATATATATATATATATATATATATATATACTTTTTTTCCAAAATAGGAACTTTCAATCACATGCTGATATTCTAAATTGGAAGAAAGAAATCTTTCAGATATGAATGACTAAAATAAGACACACTGGAGGAAGGAGGGGGGACCATTCACACACATATTACCAAAGAAGGTCCAAGATTTTCTCTGCCATATTCAATTACCATATCAAAATAACATCACAAATACACTGAATTTGAAAAATAAACACTTAAAGTTGAACCTAGTACCTTGAGAAGGTTCCATCAGCTTCAGTATATACAGGACTCGCCCAACTTCTTCGATTATCCTCATTCTTGTCTGGTCTTTTTTTCCTCAGTGGTGCAGGCACATAGGTTGGCTGTCTACTTTTGTTGGGTAAAAAACGATTGAATGGTAAAGCAGATTTGGGCTCCACAGAGGATATTCTTCGATAGGACATATCATCTTTGTTATAATCCTGCATTTTGAATGTGAGTTCAGAATCTGTGTCACTCTCACAACCTAAAAAGAAGCACACATAAAATTTCCTTTTATTTTTGCTTTACCCTCCAGATTTTGCATCTAACTGAAACCCACACAGCTTGCTTGCTCTGTCTTTCCCTTGGAAACTCAGCACTGCTGATGCTAACTGCTCAGATTATTTTTAGAAATTTGTCATGAAGTTGTGATAAGAACCATTAGGTGGAAGTTGCTTTGCATACTGGAACTACATGCATTACATTCTTTCACTCTACCACATTCTATGCAGAAAACAAAGTGCTAATCTCTTGCCAAACCATCTTTATTTCTAGTCTCATTCCCCTAATCTTATGGGTAGTTTTCCAGAAATCTATTTTGTATGGCAAATTGTGTCATACACAAGTCAAATCTATTTAAAATAAGGTGCTAAATTAGTTCTTAGGTAATTAGGTAATTCTAACTAAAGCAATGCAAATATATTAAATGTATGCACGCACGTCTATGTTGAAAAAACACACAGACAAACCTCAAAAGATCTTGGATCAGTAACTAGATGGAAGCAATGGCCAAATGTAAGTTATTCACGCTGGGTAGCAATAGAAATTGCTTTGGGAATTTTGTATTATGATGTAATCATTTGCAGAAAAATTTTTAAAGTGTACCCGTTTACATTCTTCTTATTCAAATGAGCACAAAATCTATTTTTTAATCTTTAAAGAGACAATAGGAGAGAAAAATAAAAAAAGAAAAGAGTAGAGAGGAGCAAAAAGGAAAGGACCTTGATTTTTCAAATCAAAATATATTTGCTTCAATCAACTATTTCTACTGATATTATCTCTTTCCCTATCTTCCATCTCTTTTACTACTTTTCACTCAATTCATTTTTTTTTCTTTTGTTATGCCCTCCACAAAGGCAGCATTGTGCAATAATACCCTCTCAGAGCAATGAATGTTGGCAAAAATGGAAGGATCCAGTAGGTAAGAAAAAGATTGTAACCTGAGGGCCACCAGGATTAGTCTAAACTGATGAGGTTCTCCCAAATATGAGAGGGGCATCTAAAGCAGCTAACAAAGAAAGCAGAGAACTAATAGCAAAATGCTATGCTGATGGGGAAAAAGAGGTTACACAAAGTGGCTAGAAGAAGAAAAAAGGTTTTCCATAAGTGGTTCTTAACTTGAGATTCATCGATTTCTTTTTGTTTGGAATTTTTAAAAAACAGTTCTATAAATCCAATGTAATCTGAAATTCCTTGTACTTTATCTTATGCATTAAAACATTATTTTGAGAAGGAAACCAATGATGATTCACCAGACTATGAAAGGGGGCCATAACACCAAAAAAGATCAAGAATCCCCCATGTAGAGTTTGTGATGGAATTGGCAAGTAACTAATACTACAAGTATCCCAATTTGTTTGTCTGTTATTGGTATTTTTTTTTCCAACAGCATTGCACACTAGCAACTTTCATCAAAGTGTTTGATTTAATGGAAATTTATACCTAAAAACTTCACTCAGAGCTGAAATTTCAAGTTTATTTTGTTTTCTTGTCTACACATGGCAAACACTTGGTAATATTTTTTAAAAACCTACTCACTTGTAAATGGTATACTTCCAATTATAAAATTCTCTCAAAATTCTTCAGGGTAAATAGTACAAATATATTCATGAAGAAATGAAAACTCAGAAAACTATTACTTCATATCACAAAAGTGGATGTCTAATACAGTCTAATATATAGGTGAGCAGAATGAAATAAAAGCCATAAAGATAAGTCTGAAATCAGATATAGAGAGCTCCAAATCTGTGCTTAACTCCAAATATACTACTATTATGCCACACTAGCAGACTCAAAAAAAATTCAACTCCCAAAAAAAAATTATAGGGAAAAATAAATAATAAAAATTAATAAATTGGTTTTATTTTTATGTCTATTAAAAAAGTACTTAAGGATGACCAAGTTATTCTATCAACCTGTATACTATAAGAATTTACTAAGTCCCTGAAAGGAGAAACTCATTTTATTTCACTGACTATATGTACAATCCAAGCCTTAACCACCATTGAACACTGTCAATATTTCTTTTTCCAAAAGTGTCAGGGTAGGTGAAAATACAATTCCAATTCAATTGACTATCCCCATTACTGCCCCCCCAAAAAAAAAAACTTAAAGATTATTAAATCTTTGGAACTATGTTAGGAAGTAGGAATACAAATAGAAAATAAATAATTACAGCCTTAAGCTTACAAATTTTATAGAATAATAAAGTAATAAAGACAAAGTGATAAATGCAGAGGAGAAAAATCCATATAGGTTATTAAAACTGTCAAGTAAGAATAATTGGGGAAATGGGAAGTAGGATTTTATTAGAAGATGGTGGCTGCACTGAGCCTGAATTGAAAGGATTTCAAAAGTGGAAAGAAGAAAGTAGACTCTAGACAGAAAGGACAGAAAAAACAAAAATATAAAAATAGAAGAATAGAGAACAAAATAGGGAAGGGAGGTCAAACAATTTAAATGGAATATAGAGCACATGAAATTACATGCCTGGAGTGAAGCTAGATTACTTGGGAATCAATTTTAAATAATCACATGCTATGATAAGGATTTCAAGCAATTCAATGGGCAATAGGGAGTCACTGAATATTTTTGGGCAGAAGATTTTTATTGGCCTTTATGAGGACATGAATCTTAAAGCAAAGGCTTTAATTCAGCACTGTTCTACTACTACTTTGAATTTTCTGATGTTTATGCTTTCCTATATATTCTCTTCCATTTTGTTATTACATTTCCTTAATTTTATCAATCAACATCTATGCATGTTTATGTATGTGCATATACACATATAGTTCTCTCTCTCTCTCTCTCTCTCTCTCTCTCTCTCTCTCTCTCTCTCTCTCTTCTCTCCTCTCCAAGTTCTTTGGACAGTTCCTAACAAAATAAGCTAAGAATTTCAATCACTATTTCTCTATTAATGGTTCAGTCACTCAGGTAAACTGTGTGTTAAAAATCATCTCAAATAATAAGAATAGTGAAACTATAGAGACTTAAATACTTTATCATATAACTTGAGAATAAATTAACTGCAATCAACATCAGAAATGTTGATGAAAGATAACTCATAGAAATATTTAAAAGGGAATATATCTGATTGTTTAATGGCTTTTTAAAACAAATGTAATAGTTGGTGA
Source organism: Sminthopsis crassicaudata (assembly GCF_048593235.1). Lineage (NCBI taxonomy): Eukaryota > Metazoa > Chordata > Mammalia > Dasyuromorphia > Dasyuridae > Sminthopsis > Sminthopsis crassicaudata. Next base: position 119,576,415 of record NC_133619.1, on the reverse strand, counting down.
GAGTTTATTTTGAAAAAATTCAATTCAAAAGTTCAAGAATTACAAAATTTTATTTAGATATGAATTAAGCAAAAGGGTAAACAAACTACTGTCACAGTCTGACTCATAATTCCAATTTTGTAGCTATTTCCTGTTGAAGAAGGTGGGAACAGAGGAATTTTCCAGGAAGGAATATTCCTTGCCTGAAAGTGCAGTCAGAGCAAATGTCAGGGAAATCCAGATTTAAAGTCAGAAATACTTGTATGACTTGATCCAAGAGAAGAAATAAAAAATTGTATTTTTCTCCATTCTTTAAAGGCATTGAGGACGACAGAAAATACCAATGTGTTGTTGGTTTTGCTGAACTATTTTTTTTTCCTTTTATATACCTTTTTTATAAGGGAAGTTTCTCTGGATATGGGAAGGAGAGGGCACTTTCAGCAATGAGTAGGATGTAAAATCAAGACATCAATATTTTTTAAGAGACAGTTGACATTCCACTGTAGTAGAAAAAATAATGGCTGAAGAAGTCTTAAACTGGCATCCATCTTTTATGCTGCCAACATTTTTTTTTAATCCAGAAACACAGATTTAAAGAGAAAAATATAAAGTAATAGTAAAAGAAGAAAATATTAACACTGCTACAAAATGACATAACTGCTCAGTAGCCCTAAATTTTTCTAGCTTTATTTGCTCCAAAATATGTCTCCCCTGATTTCCCCTGCAACAATAATGTACAATCTCTTTCATCCAAGGAAAAGCATATTAGTTGGATAAGTTTTTTTAAATTAAGTTACCTTCACTGCCTCCTTTCAGAGTTAAATCTGATGAACAGCTTGTGAATGATCTAGACCCAAAAGAATCCAAACTATCAAAGGAATCGTCTCTTTTGTGGTAGGCTGAAGGACTAAAAAATTCTCCACGTTCAGTATACCAAATATCTCCGTAGCCACTGTCCCTGCCACTCCTTTTCAGACTGCTGGAGTCTTCAAGTGCCTAAAGAATTTTATTTTTAAATTAACAATGAGTTAGTTTAACCTTCCAAGAATTTAATCAGTCATTACTAATAATTTTTGTTTACATATTTCACCCAAAAGGCACTGCAGTCAATGGATATACCAACATTTTCTCTATTAGGTATAAAACAAACAGTTCTAAACATGTAAATCAAAGATGTCTAGGTGTGAAAAACAGATTCTGGTTTGTATTTGCATGATTAGAACCTTTCTAGTAACTATTAGCACTTAAACGTAAGAAAGATGGGGAAGTAATTTTTAAAAATAAAAAACAACGTTACTGAAGTAAGAGGAAGGGCTGGTTTAATAGTAAAAGACTCAGATAAAGAATAAGATCTTGATTGAAAATAACGATTCTATTACTTACTATGGCAATAAATAGAGCACCAGGCCTAGACTCAGGAGGACCTGAGTTCAAATTCTACCACATGCATTTAATAGTTATGTGACTATAGACAAATCACTTAACTTAGCTTGTGTCAGTTTCCTCATCTATAAAATGAGCTGGGGAAGGAAATGGCAAACCACTCTAGTATATTTGTCAAGAAAAACCAATTAAAAATAAATAGAAATAACAATAATAACAACTAATATTTGTATAACACTTCAAGATTTACAAAGTGAAAAAGAGAATACTAATTTTTTAAATAGAAAAAATATGGGGGTGGTTAGGTGGCGCAACAGATAGAGCACCAGCCCTGAAGTCAGAAGGACCTGAGTTCATATCTGACATTTCTAGCTGGGCAAGTCACTTAACCCCAATTGCCTCAGGAAAAAGAAAGAAAGAAAGAAAAAATGTGGTATAAATATTATATACTTGCAAATACTGTCTGATATCTAATTATTAGACTTCTAGAAAAGAATATTACTGTATAATAGAATACAAATTGATATTGCCAATAATTATTATAAATCACAGAATCATGGAATTTTAGAAATAGGGTAAGGGGGCCCTATTTTATCCAACTTCTTCATTTATAGATCAGAAAACTAGAAAGATGAACTAACTAGTAAGCCAGTTCCCATCTGTGATAGCTAAATAAATGTAGTTACAAGAATACAAAGATTATATTTGTGATATGACAGATTATATTACACTTAGGTTTCTTACCTTAGTCAGAGCTTGTCCCAAAAGGTTCTCAAATGCTTTCAGATTAAGGTAAGGACCGTTATAATAAGGGTTACTCTGTGCTTTCCTGCCCAGCCAATATAAGGTAATCAAAACCTAAAGAGGAAAATAATCTCACAAGTCAAGATCATTAATCAAAATGTAGAAATATGTTTGAAATGATTGCACATGTATAACATATATCATCTTGTCTGCCATCTTGGGGAGAGGGAAGGGAGGGAGAAAATTTTGGAACTCAAAAGCTAACAAAAAATGAATGTTGAAAACTATCTTTACTTGTAATTGGAAAAAATAAAATACTATTTATGAAAAAAGATTATTAGTCAAGCATTTAACTCATTTCCATCAAATAATATGAAAAAATGCTAAACTGTAATTCAACGTAAGGCTAAACAATAGAACTTATCAATTTTTTCATCTAGAAAGTATCAAAGGCCTGTATCTTGAATATTGATAAACTGCAGAAGTATTCTGGATGGTGGGAAAGAGGAAGAATAGGAAATAGTAAGGGGTGGAGATGAGTTCTTGCCCAATAAATGCAAAAATACAAAACAAAATTATTATAGCAAAATAGTGTCTAGACACAGGAGTAAAAACATTTTAACAAGTGACCTATTTATATAAAGAGCTTTGAATTTTTACTAAAATATTTATTCTAAGGAAAATATTTCTAGAAATTCCTTCCATTTTTGTTAACACATCAAGAGATATATAATTATATAATTTTACATTGCATAATTACACAGTTAATAAACATAAATTCCAATATTACAGTGATATTGGGGGAGATGAAGTTTATTAATTTCCTTTCATAATACTATCATGTTTTATATCTGTTTTATAACCTGTTTTATAACATGTTCTCTCAAATTTCATATAACCAGATTTTACAATACAGTTTTCAAATTACACCATTTACACATACACATATAAACATTTGCCTAAAACAATTTTTGTACTAAGCGTACTACTGCTACCACTGCCCCTTTCTTATTACAGCCCAGCTTCTCTTCTTTTTATCTAATAAAGATTTAGGAAGCACATGCAATGCCTAGAGCCAAGATTTCACAAATGAATGATTTCCAACAAAAAAAGGGGCGGGGGGATCATTGGAAAAGAGGCAGAACTTATTAGCTCTCTTCTGGGCACATGTAAGGATGACATAATTTGGGTGGAGATAGAAAGGTAAACATAGCTTACATTTTTTACTCTTCTATCAGTCTCTTCTTGCCTACAAAGAAGAAAAACAAATCTGATTGATATGAAAACTTAAAACTTTAAAAAATTCTCCAATTAAAACCATTTATTCTTATTTTGAATATCAAGAACTTCTTATGGCTCAGAATGCAGATAGTCCATTAAAAGTAAGAACAAAACATATAACAACCACTCATATTTACACTGATAAAGGCAAACAAATTTCTCTAAAATAAATGATAAATTTTCTGCCAAGGTTAATAAGAGTGGCTTTTCCTATTAATCATAATCTAAATAGAAGTTGAAAGTCTGTTTTTTCTAACATTTTTGCCATGTCACTCCAAAGCAAACACTAGAAGGTTTGTAAATATGAATTTTCTTTGCTACTTTTTTTCCCCTGAGGCATTTGGGATTAAGTGACTTGCCCAGAGTCACCCTGTTAGGAAGTGTTAAGTGTCTGAGACCACCTTTGAACTCAAGTCCTCCTGTCTTCAGAGCTGATGTTCTATTCACTCCATTCTTTGCTACTTTTAAAACAAAAAACAGAAGGTACCTGAGCTCAACTAGTTTTCATCTGAATACAGAGATTTAGATGGGATTTGTTTGTCTGTTTAGATGCAAAAAATAAAAAGGGTAAACATGATGATTGTGATCATAATGACAACAGTGATTTTCATATATAGAGCATTTTACATTTGGCAAAACACACAGTTTCATGTGAGTCTCACAAACAAGTCTGTGATGTAAGTACTACAAAATATAGAGTACTCCAAAAGTTTTAGTGCAGTTTTGAGCTTATTAAAACTTATTAAGAACTGAAACGTCACTAAGATTTTTGGGACACCCTCTATTATTATTATTCCTATTTATTTTTACAGATGAGAAGTGTTACTCTAGAGATGAAGTGACATGTCTATAGACTCACAATCAATAAATATCTGAGGAAGGCTTTGAGCACAGAGTCTAAGTGCAGCATTCTATTAACAATAAAGTCTTCATAAGAAAATGGGTTTCTTTGAATAGTCAAGCAGTCAACAAACTTTTATTAAGAAGTTAGTGTATACTAAATTCTCGAGAATAAGGAATAAAGGAAAATAAAGATAAATAAGGAATAAGGAAAAGAAATAAGGAAAAGAATATATCTAATGAGAGAAGACAACAAAGAAAAAAAGAGGCCGGGGGTAAAAAAGGGAAAGTGCATAGTGAGGAGACATGATAGGGAAATCTGGCCTCTGAGAGAAATAAAGAGATTTCTGGCATGGGTACTCTCTTTAAATGCAAGTTTGGAGAGCTCTCCATTCACAGAGAAGTTCCAAAGGCAGAGGGTATTGGGAGGAATATATAGTAAAGTTTATGTATTCCTGCATGATGATAAGATCCTTGTGGACATGATGAAGAAATACATCTGGCTAAGTGAAAAATGAAAATTATAAATGCACCATGTGTTAATGGTGTTAGAAAAGATGAAGTTATAGTGATTAGTTCTAAAGTCCCTTTCCAATTCTATAGAATTACAAGAAATAAAAACAATTACCATAATCTGCTAAAGCAATGTATTTTTAATATGGCTTCTGCATTAAGGAACTAGGATAGAGTATTAATTATTTTCTTTTCATTTACCATAAATGATCCATCAAATGCCAGACTTAGAAGTCAAGATAAACTGGATTCACATCCTATTTCAGGCACTTAATAGCTATGGTTCAGCACTTAACCTCTCTCCACTTCAATTTCCTCTTGTATAAAATGTGAATCATTATATAGTAGCATTTACCAGGTATTGTCAGGACTGGAGGAACTAATGCTATATAAAGTATTTTGCAAGCTTTAAAGTTTGTCAGCTATCATTACGGTCTATTAGTTCTCTTTGTCTCTTTCTACAGGACAAGTGAATGCCCGGTTTGAATATCACTAACATCACCCCAAAAATATGATATTGTGAAATAAGACAGGGAAAGAGCAGGAAATGCCAGGTGCACCACAAGCAAAGCTGATCAAATATATTATAGAACTGGATGGAGGACAAAAATTATTCCTCAAGATCTATGGCAAAGGACCAAAAAGCACCTGTATCATCTAATGTATAGAAGTTAGACATCTCTTGAATTCTATTTGTTTTCCTTTCTTGGGAACTTTTTAAACATTTTTAACTCAATGTCTCTTCATTTTTATTTTTCTTATTTTATTATAAGGTAATCTACTGAAAGCAGAAAGAATGTGTTCCTTGTTTTAAGATCAGCACTTTCGAGTTTGGACAGCATAACCTTTCACACTCTTTGCTAATTATAGGCATTTATTACACCCTCCAATACAAAGGTACATATAGTGCTAATTTAACAGAGTATCTATCCCTGAAAGGCAATGCCAGGAATGTAAGTAGTAAATTATTTGCTAAGGTAGAGTACACTATTTTCCAAACAGCAAACAAATTCTATCACACTAAGGCTGGTAAGTAGGCTGCTCCTTTGCTTCTTAAGGTCACAGTGGCACAACCCCAAGCCTCCTGAAACAGATCATTATAGGGAGGAGGGGATGATAATGTTGACTTGCTTTGAGCCAGCTGAGTTCCTACACAACCATTTGGAAATGTCCGTTAGAAAAATCTTTATTTTCAAAGCTGAGTAATGTTGTGCAAACATTTATCCTATCTCAGCCCAAATGTTTTAGGAGCCTAAAGCAGCCCATAGCCATTTAATTTAGAGTTCCTTACGTTAATAAGAAAAAAACTTGAGAGAATAAGAGTTTAAAAAAATTGAGGATAATAGTATTATGGCATAAAGGTGGAAAAGAAATGAAAACCATGTGAATTTCTGCAGAGCAATTTGAAAGTATGCCCCAAGGGCTATAAAACCATGTGTACCCTTGATCCAGCAATACCACTGTTAGGTCTGTATCACAAAGAGATACAAAAAAGGGGAAAGGACCTATTTTTTTCCAAAATATTTATAGCAGCTCTTTTTGTTGTGGTTAAGAATTGGAAATCAAAAGAATGCCCATCAATTGGTGAATGGCTAAACAACTGTGGTATTTGATTGTAATGGAATATTATTGTGCTATAAGAAATGACAAGTAACTTGATTTCACAAAAACCTGGAAAGACTTACATAAACTGATGCATGATGAAGAGAACAGAGCAAAACTGTACACAGAAACAGCATATTGTTCAATGAAAAACTGTCAATGACTTATTCTCAGCAATACAATGATCCACGACAATCTCAAAAGACTAATGATGAAGCAACATTATCAACTTCCAGAGAAAGAACTGCTATTGAATGAATTTAGTCTGAAGCATATTATTTTCCACTTGCTGTCTTACACTTTTTTCTTTTATTTGAGACTTTAAATAAAATGACTATAAAGAAATAGTGCACATAACTTATATCATTCACCATCTTTTGGGGAGGAGAGGTAAAGGGAGGGATAGAATTTGGAATTCAAAACTTTAAACAAAAATTTTTTTTAAAACTATATTTATTGAATTAAAATATAATCTTTTCTAACACCAGCCATTTCTAAATAATATAATTTCTTATGATTATTGCTCTGATATCACTCATAGTTTCTAGCCATAAATCTCAAAGGAATGACAATGTAGCCAACTGTGAAACATAAAACCAGTGTCAAAGACAAATATGGGTTCAGGGAAGAAAGCCAAACTTCAAAGTGGTGAGCACTGAATATCTTTTCTTTGGGACAAAAGTTCCCCTACAGGGTTCTAAGAGAGATACAAGAGAACTAATATATACACAGTCCCTTTAAAAAGAGAGTTGGAGGCCAAAGCTATGCAAAAGAAATGAGAATGTTTTATAGTTCTTTATGCAAAATCACATTATGAAGCTCATACTCCAATTTCAAAAAAGTAACACATTCAGTATTTCAAATAGATTGACGAGTATATCTGACAGGTGTAACAAAGCACTTAGCAAACTGAACAGCTATTAACATTCCTTTGTTCACCCCATAGAATCACAGATGTAAGCAGGGAAATCATCAGCAAACTCTACCCCCCAAAAGAATGCCTCTGACAACACCTCGACCAAGAGGTCATCCAGATTAGATAAATACAGTCACTATAAATGCTCTGCAAAGCCATTCAAGAGTGAAGGACGTTGCTAAACAGTTATTATAAGTCATACAAATAAATGAAAATAAGGTTATTTTCTGATCAAGGCAGCAAGCTATCTGTTCTCTCTGGTTCCAAGATGTGGAAAGATTCTAAATTAAATAAAATATAAATTACCAAAGGTAGATAACTTCTCCCTGCCGGCCAAGAATGTACAAACAAAACAGATGCTTTTGCTGGCTATAAACCTATTCCTACATTTGCCAAGCTGAACAAGAAAACTACAAAGTCTCAGGCTAATTGCCTAATTATCCAGAGAGAAGAGCTTTGACAAGACTAGTTTTAGGTGGGAGGAGAATTTCTCCAAACCTTCTCCCCCTTTCCCCCTTACAAGGACAAATGCAAAATGAAATTTACCAGAGTGCCTTTCATCTTATGTATGCTTTCCTTCCCCAGTCACACAGCATCTGGACTAAGGATAGGAAATTACTTCTGGCTAGAGACCAGGCTAGGAGCCGGGCAAACAAATAAGATGTTAGTGTCATTGCAGAAACATTCAGGTTGGCTCCAAGCCAAGCTACCCCACCCTTGCATAGTCAATCAGTGCCAGTCTAACACAAGCACCCCTGAATTTCCCAAAGGACCTAAAAACTCATTCCAAAAAAAAATGCCTTGATGACTACATTTTATTCACTTCCTATCTGGAGATTATCTAAAACCTCCCTTTGGAGGAGACTATTAATGTAGTAATGGCATTTCAAGACTTAAAGAGACTTAGAAATCATCTGACAGAATTCCCTCACTTTACAAAGGAGAAAACTGAGGCACAAAGAAGTCGTTATTTGTATTCAAACAAATAAAAGTGAGAGGCTAGATTTCCTCTCTTTCAGAGAGTAACTCTACTATATCAGAAAGTATATGGACCCAACTCAATAACTGGGCTCCATGACTATATCAAAAATGTATCATCATCATCATCATCATCACTAAATTTAAACAGAATTTAAAAGTTTGCATTTTTGCGTATATTTTCTAATTTTATCCTTATGATAATCTGGGGAGGCAGATGCTATTATTTATATCATTCCTATTTCCTAGATGTGCAAATGGAGTCTCAGAAAGTAAATGACTCCTCCCGTCATCTGCCTAACTCTAATCTTCAAACTCTAATCTTAACTACAGGTTAAGGTCAGACAATGCACCTGCCTCTCAGTGGGGAAGTCAGACAATGAAGCTGCCTTTCAGTAGACAGGTCAGAGAATAGCAACTGCCTCTCAGACTCCTTGTATTATCATCGCCTTGTCATCCTCTCACATGAAGAAATCCATTCTACAGGTCTGAGTTAGACCTCCAGCAGCCACGGCAGGTGGATCCCAAATCACAACATGTGATTAAAGATTAGGGCTCTAGCTGCTGCACAATCTCTCTTAGTCTTAGAATCTTGAGTTCTTTTTCTCTATTGCAATCCCTAGATGAATCCTAAAAACTCCCCTCTAAGTTCTTGCATTTTGTCACAGAATTAGCCAATTATAATCCTGCACCCCAAAATTCCTCAATTAGAGAAGTAGCTTAGATAGCTCAATGAATACAGTGCTGAATTTGTGGGTTCAAATCAGGCTGTAGACACTTACCAACTATGTGACTAGATAAGTCACCCAAACTCCTCTATGTCTCTTTTTCTTAAAATGAGGATGATAATAGCACTTTATCTCCCATTTTTTTATTGTTACAAAAATAAAATGAAAAAAATTGCATTGCAATATTTACATTAAAATAATATTCAAAATAATAATAAATTATACTTTATAAGCCTTTAAGTCTTACAGAAATGCTACTTATTAATATCATTATTAAAATTCTCTGTTTCTTCCCAAAATAAAATTCCCATTCTTTTCAACTAGCTAAAGTTAAATAAAAACTAATATAATCTAACTAAAATGTAAATGACTAATAGATTTCTCTTAACTTCCATTTTAAAAGAGAAGCTTTTAAACCCAAATTATTTTTTCATAGTTAAAGACCCAGTGAGAAGTCAAGAATTTCATGCAGTTTGGGGGAATGATGTAACATAATTAATAGGGCATTGGGCTTGGAGTAAAGAAGATATAAGTTCAAATCTCAACTAAGTTGCTTACAGTAACTTCAATGTACTAAGTTATTTTGTTTTTTTTAATCTGTTAATGAAGGGTTTAGACTCTATGACCTTTCAACAGTTCATCCCACTCACTCTCTTCCTTTACCCAGATGACTTTCAAAAAGCTTTTCTAATCCTAGCTTCTAGAGTATCCCTCCATTCCCCTAGTCTTAAGTCCTCTCACTCTGGTATTTATTGCACTGAATGACTCACTGGCTGGCCTTTGCCTTCCACATGGACCCATCCTCAAGGCCCAAACCCAGAAAAACCAATCCAGATCCCCATTCTTATTATAGCTACCCAATCAGGGAATTGTCTCCTGAGCTGGAAAGAAATTAGAAAGACTTGACTAAGTGAATAGCTGTTTCCTTCTAACTGTTAAATGTTAAAATTAAAAGGGTATTTAGTTCAAACTCTCTATGTTAGAAAGAAGGAAACTAATAGGTACAAAATCTCATGGTATCTCAGCTAGTAACTGAAACTTTTCCTACTAATCAGTTCTTTTTCTGCAACTGATAGTTTTAGAGAGTTGTTCACAACTTCTCCCAACACTCAATCTCACTCCAGTCACACACATACACAAATAATAGAGTGATTATTATCCTAATCCTGACTAGCCAATGCTCTGCTTATAGGAGAGATAGGAGGGAGGCAAGAAAAGAGAGATTGGATTGTACATTTAAGTCATACCCACCCATAGAATATCCCTCCTCTCCAACTGAAAGTTTTTCACAGTACTTTCTCTGGAGCTCTCTTTTTTATTTATCTAAAGCAGTAAATTTACACATCTTTATGATCTTTAAAAATCAAAAAGTTGGGGCAGATAGGTGATGCAGTGGATAGAGCACGAGCCCTGAAGATAGGAGGACCTGAGTTCAAATCTGGTCTCAGATACTTAACACTTTCCTAGCTGTGTGACCCTGGGCAAGTCACTTAACCCCAATTGCCTTAGCAAATAATAATAATAATAATAATAATAATAATAATAATAATAATAATAATAATAATAATAAATAAAAGATCAAAAAGTCTGGCTCATTCTTTTAAAATGAGAAAAGAAAAAGAGGTTCAACTAACATCATATATTTATGACCTTTTATCCTCCTACCCCATCCCCAAAATAACATTTTACTCTCATTAAAGAGAGATCCATTTTTCAATTTTATATCCCTAGCATCTAAAAAACTTTGCACACAGTAGTCTATTGATGTCTATTAAATGGAATTTAAATGAATGCCTTGGTCAAAGGAAGAAAAAGTGAAAGTATACTTTCTTGAAACATTGTTGTTGTTTTTGTGGTGGTTGCTAGTCCTTTGTTCTGGAAGAGGACTAGGATATCAGGGAGATGATGCCATGACTTGCAAGAGAATTGGATTAAAGTGAGGGAGGGCTGTGCAAAGTCACCTGCCTCTCTTTTCCCCTCCGGAGCCACCTGGATCCAGTGGCCAGTTATAGATCAAGATGACTGGAGATGACTGTGGATGCAGTAAGAAACCTTGGTCTTATTAAGCTAAGGTTTCAACAAGTCTCAGTTTAACTGAGGCCATACCCATCACAAAAAATGTTGTGGTGAGAAAATAATACAAAATAGATGTCTAAATGGCACTGGACTATTATGTCCATTGCAGATATGAATTAAGTTTCATATCTAGAGATGAACTCAAATAATATTAAAAATCTTAGGAATTTAAAGAGAGCCTTAAAGGTCGTTATCTCTTTTGGGAGGAACCAATATGATGAAATACCTTCTAATTTCTAAGAAAAGTGAACATCACCTTTCCCAACAACAACCATAGGAGTTGGAAGAATCTGATGATTGTAAAATGCAGGAGTTGGAACAAATTCTCTCTCAATTACTATCTAACTCTAAATTTATATATTTTGCTGATTCCTGCTCTCCATCCCCCAACATATGCTAGCACTCTCCAAAACTACCTTTTTTCTAACCACTTTGTATTCTGTTTAAATTTTATTTTCTTAATTTATATCAATATTTATTAATACTTAATTTTTAAATTTGCTTATTTCACTTAACTGATTTTTAACTTTTAGTATTTATTACATTATATATTTTGTATTTTTTTTAATGTACTTACTGCCTCCCCCATTAAAATATAAACGCCTTATGAGAAGGCATTGTTTCATTCTTTGTATTTTTGTAGACTCTAATCCAATGCCTGGCACATACCAAGTGCTTCAGAAATATTAGTTGATTGAATAAGCCTACAATTTTGTCAGTTAATAAATTATTCTGAGAATTTAAAACTGACCCTAGCATTAGACTTCAAATTAAAAAAAATCATCAACTTTTATCTCTGTGTTGCAAAATATGGTGTGCAGGGAGAGCAAAGCAGAGACAAGGGAAAAGGAAACATGAAAATAAAGGATAGAAAAATGCTTCATAAACTGATCCCTAAGAAATCTATTCACCTTACTTTTTAGCTATCAAGCACTATTTTCCCACCCACAAAAGTTGGGCTGTATTATTGCAAAATGTAGCAACTAAAAGAATGAAATTCTTCTCTTCTCTCCACCCACTTCCATCCCTGAAAATAAATTTTATACCATTTGTCATCTTTCCAAGGATGTGAAGCTACTATGACTCATAGATTTTAAAACTCCATATGCCACAAAATGTAATGCCACCTGACTTGTACAGAATAACAAACTTTTTCACACTGTGCTGTATCTAGATTACATAATTTAAAAGTCATGCCATTACCAATCATTGGTATGGATGCATAGACATTTCAAGATTTCTATCTTTACCTACAAATTCCCAAGAGAAATATACTTTTTACAATTCTAGAATCTTGACCCTAGAAATATTATCTCCATTCCAAATGTTTTTGCTAAAGAACTAATTTGATATTAATTTTCAGTCTCTCACACTAAAAATAACATGACTTCATTTAATAGAGAGCAAATATATTCAATCAAAAACACTGGGACAAAAATGCTCTTAAAAAATAGAAAAACTTGATAGGAATACATAATAGACATTGCAGGGAGAGGAGGAGTGGAAATAGATCTTGTTTTCAACTTTTTCCTTGCCTTTTTAGAAACAACAAGGTAGTACAGTGGATAAAAAGCTACTTGGAATCATTTAGACCTGAATTCAGGTTTGTCCTCAGTTCTTTATAAACTGTGTGATTCTGAAAAAGCTCATTTACTTTTATCTGCCTTAGTTTTCTTCTCTATAAAATGGGAATAATAGTGCTTACTTCCTAGAGGTATTGTGAGGATGAAATAAGAAAATATTTGTAAAGCACTTAGCACAGTGCCTGACACATAATAGTTATTCTATAAAATGTTAGTTGTTACCACTGTTGTCATCTTTACCATTTTTGGTTTAACCCTTGGAATTTGGGTTCTGCAAGCTACTTTTTGTTCCACTAAAGTCATGCTTCAGTGTATCATTGTGTCACAGAGGTGATTTATGACAGTGGAATGCTAGTCCTAACAGGTTCTACTAAATGGTAAAAGCCTTACTCCCCCCTCCCATTAGGATACACCAGTGACTACATATATACTTGTGATCTAAGGATTTTCCTAATGATGTTAAGGAGTAGCCATTCACCAGCTTCGCCAAAGGGTAACAAGTTTTTCAGGCATAATCACAAGGCTTCAAATTCAGATGGTGGAGTAGGTACTCACACCAAAGAAAATATAATTCTAATATTCAAGAAGTAGATTGGCCGTTGCATAATTATTGAAATGAATCATTAAGAAGCATTTATTCTATATCCCCAATTACACAACAATCCCAATGCAGAATTTCAGTATTCTGACATTTATAGTTAAAACCATTAGAAAAGGATTGTGACAAACTAAAAATAGGATTTGAATCACATTCTACATATGTGAATTTAATTATATAAACTTCCTCTTAATTCTGTTTGCCTGAAGAACCAAGCTGAGGAAGTGGGAGTATACAAAGAAGGAACCATAGGAATAGAAATGACATTGACTGTAATATACCAATGACATCTGCTCCAACTCAATTTTTTCTTTCTTTTTTTTAAACAAAGATGAGGTCAATGAAATCCAGGGAAGCTAAGTTACTTGCCCAAGATTATAAATGTTTCCAAGTCAAAGATAACAAGTACAAAATCATAATAAAGATGACATCTCCATATAGTTATGAATGCTTACACAGGCTATGTATCATGATGTTTTCAAACTACATAAAGGAATATTTTATTAAGGAGGCATTAAAGATAGAGGGGATATAAAAAATTTAAGCAGGGAGATGTCATTTCTCCCACCATTACTAGCTAGCTAAACTATCAGTCAGTCAATATTAGGTAAAAAAATTGGTGATTTGGGATCAATTAGAATCAGTGTCTTACTGTTGTGGGTTGGCAGGAAGAATACCCAATAATTAACTCTTAGCCCTTTTCATCCCCACTATCCATTACTTCAACTCAAGAAAGTGGTCTAAGTCAGCAATGTTAAGATAGGATAATACCACTGTTAAAGGAAATTTCCAAAAAAAAAAAAAAAAAAAAGGAAGAATTCCCCCCCCCCAAAAAAAAAGGTATTGCTCTCAAAAGTTTCTGACGATGACCATTTTTTCCTCTTCTCTAATTTTTCTCATTAATATTTTTAAGTGACTGAATGCCCTTTTTTCCATAGTTTCATGAATCTCTGATCTCAATCTAAATACTCCCTCCAATAATGGGAGTAACATTTAAATCAATCTTTCTCATCTATTGCCATAGACAATATACCTCAGAATGAAAGTGACACTGAGTTTTTAAAGGCTAAGCCATCAGAACACAAACTTTGACAAGTCAAGTCTTATCATATTATAAAGATTTGAATTAATACCTCATATATAGTCTGGGCACCAGCCTAAGTTCAGAAAAAATCATCACACAGTTGTAGTGGTCCCCCATTAAGTCACCTCTTTAAAAGCTGTGAAAGGGCAACTAGTTGACATAGTGGATAGACCAAAATAAAAAAGACGAGTTCAAATCCAACTTCAGACACTAAGCTGTGTGACTCTGAACAAGTCACTTAACCCTGATTGCCTCAAAAAAATTAAAATAAAATAAACTACATTGGGGAAGGCATACTCGTGTCAAGAAATTATAATTCAGTTAAGAACTGAAACATGACAATAATTCCTTCAGCATATATCTTCTTCACATAGAAAGCAGCAAATTTCTTCTAATTTAAAACTTTAACCATTTGAAGTTTATATGATTAAACTTAAGCAAGTTCTCCTCTAGTTCTCAACCCATAGCACCTTATTCCTATGAATATTTCTACTACTAATAATAAGTACACAAAATATACTCCACATCTCATTCCCAAAGGTTAAAAGCTTGTCAGTCTAATGCTGTTTATTCCACTGTGAAACTACTAAGTTACTAGGCACAGTTGAAAAACTACCCAAAGCTCTCTGTCTAGCCTTGAAAAGTGATATCAGCCAATCATGACTCAATCCTGAGATGGAGAAAATTCATTGGCAGAATATTAGCACCCATAAATAATAAATTTAAAAGTCAAAAACTAGAGAAGACAATGGTTTTTCTTATTATTACAGTCACTGGGAGGCTAATATAATTCAGAAATAATGACTGAACAGTTTTTCAATTCTATTTCTACCTATAATTTCATATATAGATGTATCATAAATATATATATATATATATTTATGTTCTGAATAGACAACTTCTTTAAGAAGTTAAAAATCTAATAAGTAAAAGTGTTCAATATTTTTTAGAAAATATTTTTCTATCACCTATGAATAGAAATCTTTCTTCAAAATGAAAAGATGAAATTAGGAGATAAAGCCAAAAGAAACTCAAAAGGTAATTGATAGGTAAGATGGATGAAAGATAGGTATGATCATGCACTCTCTACCACTATTTATTTTATCCCTTAACTGACTCATTTGTGGTTAAGGCAAAATTCATGTTACTGGAAATGTTTAGGTTTAAAAATGGGAAATTATACTCTATAATGTCTGCAAAAAGGCATTAGGAGTGGAAACTGAGGAAAGATAGCAAACTTCTTCAAGACTTTTTTCTTTGATGGGTGGGTAGTCATATCAATCCAAGTCTTCTGTTCTGAGATAGGTCTGGCATTTTCCTTCTCTGTCATGCTCAGTATTATCTTCTCCTTTTTACTGGCTGACTCTTGGCTGCTGGTTCTTTCCATTTCTAGCCTATATTATCCCCTCTTCTTATACTTCTGGATCCTGTGTGTGTGTGTTGAAATAATGCTTCCCCTTTATTCAAGTTTCTAATCTCTCACACAATAGCTTTGATTAATTCAAAGGTACAGAGACTCTGTTTAGACATTTTGATTCAGAATGCTAGAAGTGACTGAGTCAATCAAGAAATGTTCTTATCTTCAAACAAACAAAAAAACCAAGAAAGAAAGAAAAGAAAGAAAGAAAGAAAGAAAGAAAGAAAGAAAGAAAGAAAGAAAGAAAGAAAGAAAGAAAGAAAGAAAGAAAGAAAGAAAGAAAGAAAGAAAGAAAGAAAGAAAGAAAGAAAGAAAGAAAGAAAGAAAGAAAGAAAGAAAGAAAGAAAGAAAGAAAGAAAGAAAGGGAAAGGAAAGGAAAGGAAAGGAAAGGAAAGGAAAGGAAAGGAAAGGAAAGGAAAGGAAAGGAAAGAAAAGAAAAGAAAAGAAAAGAAAAGAAAAGAAAAGAAAAGAAAAGAAAAGAAAAGAAAAGAAAAGAAAAGAAAAGAAAAGAAAAGGAAAGGAAAGGAAAGAAAAGAAAGAAAGAAAGAAAAGGAAAAAAAAAGAAAAGAAAATTAAAGAAAGAAAGAAAAGAAAAGGAAAAAAAGAAAAGAAAATTAAAGAAAGAAAGAAAAGAAAAGAAAAAAAGAAATGCTCTTATCTAACAAAGTTAATTATAATTAGTGGAGCCATTGTGTGGGGGGAGGGGACATCTCATGTAGGAGAAAGTAGAAGACAACAAGCCTACAGCAGACTATGTTGTAAATATGATGTTGGGTTTCTTATTTTTGTTTTTTGTTTTAAAGAAACAGTCTTCTCAAAGAAAAACCTACTGTGTTGCCTCGAAAATCATTTTCCAGTTGAAGAGATCACATTTTGTTTTTTGGGTTTTTTTTTTGTACTTATAATTTCTTACTTCAACAGAAAG
Source organism: Sminthopsis crassicaudata (assembly GCF_048593235.1). NCBI lineage: Eukaryota > Metazoa > Chordata > Mammalia > Dasyuromorphia > Dasyuridae > Sminthopsis > Sminthopsis crassicaudata. Next base: position 119,559,768 of record NC_133619.1, on the reverse strand, counting down.
TTTGGCATTTTTTCAATCTATCAAAAATAGGATAAAAGACCAGTTGCAAATTTTAAAGAAATGATCAAGGCTTTAAAAAAAATGAAAAATTTACATTCAGGTTTTGATTACTAAGATCCTGATATGTTTTCCTTTTTTAAGTCTTATCAGTTAGAATACCTATAAGACACTGGTGTTAACAAATAAAATTTTAAAAACTTAATTTCCTCAATTTTTCCATTATTATCAATAGCTTTTAATCTTGGAACCTCTGTTATTGAATGCATTACCAACCCTATCAATTTTTCCTAGGCAACATTTCTTTCTAGAGTTTTCTGTTCTAAAAGTTACAATTCTGTTCAAAACCTAAAATGGGGGTGTGCGGAAGGGAAGTCTGTGTCTAACTGAACTATCTTCAGCCTCTTTCCTATCTAAACCATCTTAAATACATTACATACATTCAGAAGTAGAGTCTTTAAAGGGTCGTTTAAGAGTCTTACTCCCTATATTCAAGCTACCAGCTCTAGTTTCATGCTTCTTAAGGTATAGTCAAGTCACCCTTTATCTTCTGCTACTTACATATCCTAATTCTACCACTTCACATCATTCATATTGACTGAACTAGCCTACTTAACACATGTGACTTTTTTATGTCCATTTCTGAAACAGCATATATATCATTCCTTCAAACTGAGATGACCAATCATTTCTGTCTTTCTTTAAGCATCCTACCTCTTTCATAATATTAACCTGAAATTACTCCAATATCACAACAGTGCTTTTATACACAATTATATGCATATACAGTGTTTCTCAAAAAGTCTTAGTGCAATTTTAAGCTTTAACAACTTCAAAAATATAACTTCTAAGATCTTACAAAAATAACATTTGAATATTTAAAATCTTGGGGGAGCTAGGTGGTACAATAGATAGATCATTAGGACAAGAATCAGGAAGACCAGAATGCAACTCTATCTTCAGACATTCACTGACTAGTTGTGTGATCCTGAACAAGATATTTAACACCTACCTGCAAAAAAAAAAAAAAAAAAAAAAAGAAGGAAACAGCAAACCATTCCAGTGTCTTGTCCCACTCCTCCAAAAAAAAAAAAAAAAAAAAAAAAAAAAAAAAAAACTATAGACAGTCCATGCTTGTCATGAAGTCAGACATGACTAAACAAAAAAAAAAAAAAAAAAAAAAAATTTTAATCTTAAAATACTGGAGTTTCTTATAAAAGTTCAAGTTAATTTTCAATTTGTAGTGCTAGCCTTAAGATCACCCAAAGAATGAAAATTTTGACATGATCCTATAAGAAAAAACTAATAGAAATAGATCAGATGACAAAGTTGGCTTAGCAAGGAGAGCCTCATCCTTTAGCAATCCAGTGATCTGAGCATGAGTCATCCAGAAACTGTTGTATATGTTTTATTTAAAAAAAATGTATCATTAAAATTCATAAAACTAAATGAATGTAAAAAAATTAAATATAAAAATTTCAAATGATAATTTTGCAAGTTTGTAGCATTTGTAGCACTTATATTTCTGAAGTTATTCAAGCTTAAAACTGCACTAAAGTTTTTGGGACAGACAATATAAATAGGTGTATATGATATTTCTGGAATGACTGTGGGGATATATAAATCAGGCACTCTGTGTCATTATCTATTTGTATAAGCTGTTCATTTGGTACTTTATTTTGTATGTTTTCTTTATGTACCCCATTGAAAGAACTTTATCTACTATTTCACTATCTCCTCTATCAAGAATAGGGGCTGGAAGTATTAAGTCAACCAAACTGAAGTCAAAATGATCTTGAGATTCTAGTAAATTGATATATAAATTTTTGGCAGACATTCATGTTTTACAACATTCTTTCAGTTTGCTATCCATTACTTTATTCCATATTAAGTCACTGAAGAGTCAAATGTTTACCTTAACTAAGACTAAAGCTTCCACCAGTTTAGCTTCTTCCTTGTTTGCAAAAAAAAAAAAAAAAAAAAAAAAAGTAAACTGAAGTATAGTCCCTTTAACATTACTCAACTTGAAGTAAAAACACAAATAGTTCATTTATTTACAAAGGGCGGAGGGGGGAGGGGAGGAGGGAAGAGAGACAGAAACCTCACACAAAAATTGAAAATTTGGACTTAATGCCAAAGATTTTTAAGTGTTGACTTAAAAACTCAACATGCCTCACTGTGCTCCGGTATGCAGAGGACTAAAATCAGTAAATACCTTCACGTTTGTTGCTACCCTTGCATATTGACCTGGCTCCTCAAAATATTTATGCCAAGGGAGTTACAGTAAGGACAAGTGTCTATTGAATTTATTATTTAACTCTTCTTGAGCTTCAATTAGACTGTATAGGACAAGCATACATCTTGAGCCTAAGAAACAAAATGCCACAAACAGCACATAAGTAATATCTTGTATATAATAAGATTCTTTAAAAGTAAATCCTAATATAAAAATAAATAATATTACCAGGCAAATCACAATTTTTCTTGGCATAATTGCTCATGTGAAAAGAAAGATCCAAATAAAATATCCCTTCTCGTGCTAAATAGCATTATCTTATCCCATCTACTAATTTGATTAAATTTTGGGGGATAATATTTTTTTAAAATTTTAATAGCTTTTTTCATTTTTCCAAATACATACAAGGATTGTTTTCAAAATTCACCTTTGCAAAGTCTTGTATTCCAAATGTTTCTTCCTACCTCCCTATCCCCCTCTCCCATAGATAGCAACCAATCCAATATCGGTTAAACATGTGCAATTCTTCTAAATATATTTCCATATCTGATCAAAAAATGAAAGGGAAAAAACACAAGAAAAAAAAGCAAAGAAACAAACAATAACAGAAGTGAAAATGTTATGCTTTGATCCACATTCAGTCTCTATAGTTCTTTCTTTGAATCTTGATAACTTTATCACAAGTCTAGGAGAATTGTCTTGAATCATCTCATTGTTAAAAAGACTCAAGTCCATCATTGTTGATCATCACATAATCTTATTGCTGCTGTGTACAATGTTCTCTTTGTTTTACTCACTTCGTTTAGTATCATCCATGCAAGTCTCTCCAGGCTTTTCTGAAATCAGCCTGCTCATCATTTCTTATAGAGCAATCATATTCCATAACATTCACACACCATAACTTATTCAGCCATTCCCCAGCTGATGGACATCCATTTGGTTTCTAGTTCCTTGCCACTATAAAAAGAGCTGCTACGAACATTTTTGCACTTGTGAGTTCTTTTTTCCCTTTCTCATGATCTCTTTGGGATACAGGTCCAGTAGAGATATTATTGAATCAAAGAGTATCAATTTGATTACCCCTTGGATTTAGTTCCAAAGTGCTCTCCAGAATGGTTGGATCAATTCACAACTCCACCAATAATGCATTAGTGTTCCAGTTTTCCCACATCCCCTCCAACATTTATCATTATCTTTTCCTCTCATCTTACCAGTCTGGAAAGTGTAGAATAGAATGGAGAATAATATATCCCGAAAAATTTGCAAAAGGATGATTTTTATAATGGGTAATTTATCACCTTCTAATAGCATGTGTCACAAAAGGTTCTTTCTGCTTAAAACAACAACAACAAAAAAAAAACCCTTCAAATTTATTACTGTTTATTGACAGTAGGACCCTAGAAAATGGAAGATCGAAGGTATCCAATAAAGGCTTCTCTCAAATACTTGTGAAGTTCCTTCTAATTGGTAATACTTTCTCTTCTAAGTAGCAACAGAATAGAACATGATCAGGCTTAAGGTCATCAATATCATTAAATTTCAAAACATACATAAACATACATACACACACAACACACATACACATACATATTTAATGCAATTCAACAAACATTTATTAAGCACCTAAGCCCATATCACTGTGGACTAGGTGTTGAATAGAATATCAAGATAGATAATAATACTATGTCTATGTCCTCAATAAGCCTGCAAACTAGTAAAAATCTAGAAAGCAATTTTTTTTAAAAATCCTTGGATATTCAAATGTTTACCTCAATTTCTCAAATACTTTAAAAGCTTCTTCTCAAAGGATGCCTATTTTGTGTTGTCTGTGTTTTTCAAGATTCCAAAAAAAAAAAAAAATCATATAACCTACATCTGATTTTCTTTACCTCATTTTCTCTTCTGAAACATGACCAAAAAAAATTTTTTTGAAGAATCATTTATTTGACTATTCCTTTTTAATAGTAGTCAATAAAACTTGAAAGTGGTGAGAATAAAAATGAGTCAGGAAATTTAACAGAGCTACCATCCCTGATAAATGCATCTCCTATGTAGAAGAGAGTAAAAGTGACTCCTAACACATATTTTCTGGGTCTTTGGCAGACTGGGAAGCAAGGTTCAGTACATAAATCAAATGATGAGAGGTACTGTCACTAAATTTTACTGAGAATTCTGAAGGATTTTAAGATGCATTAATGGTGATGGCTGGTTAAGAACATACATTCTAGCTTTTGGTATACTTTAATTAGTAGTAGGAAGATTTTTGATGATTTTTTATTTATTTTAAACATAAAAAGAAAATGAGAAAAGGAAAAAAAATCACATATACAGAGCAGAACATAAGAAAGAATTCAACATAAAACAATAAATTGCCATTTTAAAACAAGCTATAAAATAAATACTGCACAGTGTTTTTGAGGTTGCTCAGCTTTTTGTTGCTTCTTTGTGGGGGGGGGGGGTTGCGGTATTCCCTACTGTATACTTTTCACTCTATTTTTCCCCTTCCTCCCTACTCCTGACTTAAAGAAGGCTATGATTGAACATATGTATACAAATATATATACATAAACATAAATATCTAATAATAAATCCTTGTATACATATATGTAAGACCATACTATACTCATTTCTACTTGTCATCTGTTTCTCTGAAAGTGGATAGCATCTTCCTTCCTAAGTCCAAGTTTTTCAATATTTTTCACAATCAACCAGTTCATTATTTCCTACACCACAGCAATATTTCAACCCAATAACATCCTATCTGAGAGATTGCCTATAAAAGATTTTTCTCCAATTTTCTGCATTCCTTCTTTTCTTGGCTGCATAGGTTTTATTTATACAAGAAAATTTAACTTTAAAATATTCAAAATTAGCTATTTATACTTCAAGGCATGTGATTTTTGGAGAAATTTACAAATTTTTAATATGCCAAAAATATATACATGTAGATCACACATGTATGTACACTTACAAGTAAATATTTATCAAGCATTGAAAGTAGCAAGTTCTAGATTGAAAAGCTGTGATCCTCCCTACTAAAATCCTAAAGCTTCCAGTAATAGCATAATGAGCTAGGACTTCAAACAACAAACTACCTAACACCTAAATTACATTATAAACTGCTTAATACCTAAATTTTTTATCTTGTTACATATCATATAGTTCCTATTCTTAGAAAGTAAAAGTACTTCTCCAACATTAATTTGCATTAAACAAAAATTTATGATAATATTATCCCCATCACATATCTAGAGATGTTTCCTGAGAGATAGGCAACTTTTGGCCCAGAGATTTTATTGCCCAGATAAAAACTTTCCAATATACCTCTTTTATCCACCCACTATGTCTCAATTCAACTTCTTTTTCCCTTTCTTCTCTAACTTTGTTGTTAACAAATAGTTAGCAAACTGATTGTCTTTTAGCAGCATACACATTGTTTGGTTCAGTGAGGGAGGAAAAGCATGCATCCCAGTGTGTCATACTTGTATCTATCACCAATAAGTTAAGAGTTCCCATTTTAGTTCGGGCACTATATTACATTAGCAAATTTCAGTTATGATTTAAAATGTTATCCTTTCCAGCTGGATGCCATTAACTGGAATTCCTGAGAATAAGATTTATATAGAACAAAATAAGATACTTATAGGGTTACTTTATGAGTCAAGAGCTTTAAATACATGTACCCAATAGGGCAACAGTTCTGAGGTTGCATTTTTTTTTATATATTTTGATAACTGTATATCAATTTAATTGGTTTGTAAACCTAAGTATTTTGTTTTATACATTTAATTATTCTGAGAAGCACTCCCTCAGCTTCACCAGATTGCCAAAGGGCTTCATCACACATCTACACATACACATACTCATACACATTAAAACCTATAAAACAGCGACTACATGGCATGTAATGTTCACTAATGCATACCATCCATTGCTGTGGGAGGACTTTGTCCAAACAAATGCTTTTCCTCATTTTGACATATAAAGTTTTAGGAACCCAGAGAAATGAAATTACTTTAAATTGAGAACACTAAGGGTTTTGGGGGGTTTGGTTTTTTTTTTTTTTTTTTTTTGGTTTTGTTTTGCTTTCTGGAGTAAGTTCTAAATGAAAACATCAACCCTTAACTTCGGAGCACAAAATACAGAAAACCAGCAAGGTGAAAAACTGAAGCAACCAAACTTTCATTTGGTTCCTCCTCTCAGAATTTAAAAAGTAAAACAAAACTTGATTCTTACCCTCAGGAGGCAAAATGGGAATAAATTATACCAACCCTGCCTAAGTTGGCAGAGTTGTTGTCTGAATAAAAGACCTGACAATCATAAAATCCAGAGGTCAAAAGATCCTTAGATTATATCCAATCCTATTCCTACCTAAATAATGATTTCCCTTTAGGACTTCAATAAATCCACTTTGAAAATTATAAAAGGATATGTAAATGCAGAATCTTCTTTTATTTTGGTGAAGAAGCCAGAAGTACAAAAGGACACATAACTAAACCATAACTATACACAAAGTATGAAGGATGAGATTCAAATCCAAGTCTTTTCAGCCCCACCCCCCAATCCATCTCAATCTAAGAAACCTGAAATCTTCTACTTTATAAAAGTATGTAGGTAAACATAAGATTAGGGAAGTGACAGACCATACCTTGAAGCCATTATCATTAGACTCAAACATGTAGTTTTAAAAACTTGTGCTTTAGTTGGTAATTTACTGGGACTATTCATTATGATAGGATAGCAATCAAAAATAACATCTTCCAAGATGGGGCAAAGAGCTTATGATATTATGGGACGGTCATTTTCCTATCATCACTTGAGATTTCTCTCCACCCAGAAAGAATGTTTCCCTAAAGGCAAGTTGAAGTCATAGCTGATTAAGGTGAGCTTGTAGTCAAAAAGTTGTTCAATTGTTTTTCACCGAAGTCCAACTCAATGAGACCCCATTTGGGGTTTGCTTGGCAAAGATACTAAACTGGTTTGCCATTTCCTTTGCCAGCTCATGTTAAAGAAGAGAAACTGAGGCAAACAGGGTTTGCCCAGGGATGCTAAGTGTCTTAGACCAGATCTGAACTCAGGAAGAAGAGTTTCCCTAAATTCCAACCTGGCACTCTACCCACCGCTCCATATAGCAGTCAAGATGATGAAGGCTTATTTGGACACTTACCAGCCATATGACCCTAGAAAAGTTACTTATTCTTTCTTTTCCTTAAGCCTCATCATCTGTAAAATGTGGGGAGCAAATTCAATAGACTCTAAAGTTTCTTCCAGGTCTGAATTTGATTCAAAATCATAAAATAGGCTGTATACTGTCAATTATATTTTTGTGTTTACCTTAGTAATTTGTGTAAGCAAGCACAAGTTGAAATTGCTTCCCATTTGGGCTATCGAATTATACATATCCTTTGAGTGTTTCTGCTGGGCTTATATACCAAAGAGATCTTAAAGGAGGGAAAGGGACCCACAGCTACGTGGCACAGTGGGTAGAGCCAAAAAAAAGTTCAATTTTTCTAAACATATTTTATATTCATCATGCTGAGCAATAAAAATCAGAGATGATCATATTTTTAAAACATATTAATATCATTTTATGATTACTAAGCACTTCATATAATCTCATTTGATCCTCAGAATGACTATAAACTAATCCAACAAGCACTTTAATACCTCTTTTGTAAAGGAAGTGGGTGAAAGTATTCTTTCTCCCATTTTACAAATAAGTAACCTGAAGCTTAGAGAAATTAACTATTTTTCTACATGGAAAGCTCTTCAAGTAGCAATGTAGATTTTTCTGCCTCCTCAAACCACAGTATGTTTAATCTCAAGGATTAATCCTTAGGAGCACTAATCAGTGTACCACGTTTTAAGAATGGCATCCTTGGGGCCCGGTGAAATGTTGGGGTCATTAGCCCCCACTCTTAAAGGCCTCAGGCAGTATTTATTTTTGGGGATTGCCTGTCTTTTTGTTTTCTTATCACATGTCAAGTCTTTCTGGTACTGAGAGCAACTTCTTCCTCTCTGAGCCCTTCATTCCTATTCATGTTTAGTGCTGTGTTCCACTAAGCCTTTGGGAGCACTCTTTATGTATGTATACTTACACATATACATATATCTATATGTGCATGACTATTGTTACATGCATACATGTATGTGTATAGACACATATGTAGAATACTATAATCATGTGTAATACATATACATGAATAAGGCTATACTAACATGTATACACTACTATATTAATTTGCAAAATACATAAATGTATATTAATTTGTACATACATATATAATGCTATATATATAAAATTTATATGTAAGCATTTATGTACGTGTGTATTTATATACATAAGTGTATATAAATACATATATATACTAATATATATATTATTATCCAATTGTTTCCAACTCCCCATTACCCCATGACCCAAAGCCCTTCTCTCCTCTACTATATGAATATGTATATGATTGTACTAATTTCTATGTGTACACATATAAATATATGCATAATACTATACTAATTTATATATTAATTTAGATATAGACATATGTAAAATACTACATATAGATTAATTTGCACTTATAATTTTAAAAATTAACTGATTTTTTTAAAAAAAGATTTATTGATATCTTTTGTTTCTATATCATAGTCCATTCTAAATTAATCCTTCTTCCTATATTCCCTTCCCTTCATTCTACAAACTCTAGTGACTTTTCATTATGAATTTTTTTTTTTTTTTTGCTGAGGCAGTTGGGAATAAGTGACTTGCCCAGGATCAGGTCACATAGCTGTGTACTCTATCCACTGCACTACTTAGCTTCCCTTACAAAGAAAAATTCTTAAGGAAAACCAAGGGGCATAATAGATATATCTAATGGTATAAGCAACATTCTGTACCCACAATATCTCACCACCTTGACAGAGGGAAAGAGGAGAATTTCTTCTTTTGTTCTTTAGAGCCAAGATTGGTCATTATAGTTACACTAACGGTTAGCTTCATTTTAATATTCTTTCTAATTACTTAATTAATTTTATATTCTTTTTGTTAATATTATTAAAGGAATAGTTCTAAGATTCAGTCTTTCATTCTTTCATTTCATTTCATAAACATTTATTTGCCTTTTACGTGCAGTGTTCTGAATTGAGTAAAACACATTTTCTGCAGCCACTCCCTAAGAAGCTTCCAGTGGTGTAGGAGAAAATGAAACTTATACAATGATAAAAATCATACTAATTGAAAGGGTGTTATTACATCATTGATCTAGAGAGTTGGAAGAAGCCTTAAAGACCAGTGGTGTTTATTACAAAACAGTGATTAGCCAACTCAGAGTTTCTATGATTGAGTCACTATCAGGGTTTCATTCTCCTGAATCAATCATTTTGTGAATTTGTGTCACAGGAGCCGAGTTCAAGACTTGACCACGTCATTAACTAGCTGCACAATATCAGCCAATTCCCTTCACAAGCCTGGTAAGATTCCTTCTCTGGGGATTAGGGGGCTGGAACAAATGATCTCTAAATTCCCTTCTAATGCTAATCTATGTATGAGCCTATGAGTCTATGATCCCCAACCCTTTTCGGGAACTGGAGAAGAGTTTCATCTTGCTGGAATTAGACCCTGGCTATTTATCGTAACACGGGATGCCTCCAGGCTTAGCACCTGTTACAAGTCCTCTTGTGGCACTCTTGAGAGCAGAGCTGTGTCCGTCAGGATTTCTTCTTCCTTTTTAAAGAGCATAAATAGTAGGTATCCAGACTATCACTTTTTCTCTATTTATAACCTACATTTTACAATGGGGCTTTCTTCACTTTCTTAAGCTCCAAGCCTCTGTGTCTCTTTTTTTTCCTGATATAATAATAATAGTTAACATTTATAGAGTACTTTATAGTTCGCAAAGCACTTAACTATATACCTTAACATATAATCACTACAACACCCCTGTGAGGTAGGTGCTAATATTACTTCAGATTACAGATAAGAGAACTGAGGCTCCACGGCTGAGAATCACAAATCGACTAAGTGTCTAACAACAGGGCTTGAACTACTATCATCTCAGCTAAAGACCCTGTGTTCCATCCATTACTCCACATTGACCCTCAAAAGATAAAATATCCAACTTTAAACTTTCTCAACAGAAGCACTTACTTTAATAAGCAAAATAATTGTGGGGATTTTTATTTGTTTGTTGACATCAATGGGTTTGGTCAAAGTTAAGTAATATAGGAGACCCAGCCTTAGAGTCAGAGAGACTTGAATTAAAATCCTACTTCTGACAGGCACATATTGGGTCTGTAACCCTGCACTTTAATCTCTCTGTATTCTGACTATAATATGCTTTTCAGAGAATATAACCTATGACAAAAGGAGCTCCTTAGCAGAAGCTCTCTATACCAATAAAATCTCTTTATCCTTCTCCTATCCCCCCCCACAAAAAAGAACATTATAACCATGAAAGAAAGTGTTCTAAATAGCATCATACTTAATATTGCTATTATTTAAGAAAAAATATTTCACAGAAAAGATGCTGAAAATCAGAACAAGCAAAGTCAAATTATAAAAGTATAAACCTAGGTAGTTATGACAAATTGTATTTTGTGTTCTAAAGTCTATAACATATGTATTATCAAAACAAAATATTCATAAGCATCTGTAGGACACTTAAAAAACCCCAGGGCCATAGACATGTGAATGAAAATAATACCTTATAGGAATATATGTGTGAGTACATACAGACACATACACATATAAATGATGAAAATAGTTGGAAAGTTTAAAGTGACTATTTTATATAGATAGATAGATACATACATACATACATATTATTGAAAATATATACATTTATATGAGAAATATATTATTTATAGATATAAAAATTCATATATCTATATTTCCATGTATATATATACATATATGTATATGCATATATATATATGTGTATATATATATATATATATAAAACCAAAATACCACTACTGTTTTCATTCAGCCAGCCAATATAAAATTAAACTGCCAATATCCATTTGTAAAGTTAGACAAGGAGTGAATATAAAAAATCATTTTTGTATTAGAATGGTTTTATAATGAAGTCTTTGCCACGCTAACATTGCAGAAGGCAATCTCACATGGCCAAGACTTAACACCAATTCATCTGTGGAAGATTCTTTTTTGTTTGCTTGTTTAGGGTGCAGCTGGTCTTGCTGTACAAACTCCACACATGACTGTTTCAATCACGATACATGACTCAAAATAAAATGAGCAAATTCTATAAAAATTTTTTTAAGTTTACTTTCCACTTCAAATAGGATAATTCCAAGAGAAATATTTTGATGATTCATTCTTTTGTTCATTAAAAAAGCATTTCAAGCACCTTGTATGTCCCACCCTGCACCCTCTTAGAAACAATTTGTCTTAGATTAGAAGACAAATTTCAAGTATACACAAAAAATGATACTGATTGAAACAGCCATGGAATCACAGAGCTAGAGGTGGAAGAGATCTCAAAAGGCTTATCTTGTCCAACCCACTCATTTCATTGATGAAGGGGGCCTGGGAAAGTTAAATGACTTTAGGAAAAATGACATAGACACTTTGAGAAACAGGATTTGAATTAGATGTTTTGACTCCAGAGAAAGCCTTCTTTTCACTTTGGCACAATAGGTACATAAGAGGTTAAAGTACCATGAAAATAAGATCAGAAATAAATGACTTCTACTCATATACATGATCCAATACTCTAGTGGTTTTTTGATTAGTTCACTTGGGTTCCAGTCACATATTTCATGTTGCCTCAGTAGTGGAAGGGCTCTATATAAACTCTATTATACATGTTGTATATTTTTTAACATATATGAGAAAACAAGACAAAACAAACACTAAGAAACATATGCCACCTTCCCGCTAGTTTTTAAAAATCATTATGACAAGATTGTGCCTATTACTTTTGTTTCTGATCATAAGTTTAGTGCTCAACATGTAACTGATACTACTGACTTTTAAAAAATTTATTTATTTTTAATTAATAGTATAAAAGAAGCATTTCCATAACATTATAAAAAAGATGATTACATTTGCAAATCTATTATGTACAAGCTGCTATTCCTTTTAAAAATAAAATTAAATTATCATATAAATTTCTTTTTTCCCTTTTTTGTCTTCCCTCCTCTCTCCCATGCCACTCCCCACCCTCAACCTCCTCACTTTGGCCCTTAGAGATGGTTTATCACTATACACAAATAGGTATACACACACACACACACAAATATATATGTAAAATTGTTCTACTCATAATTCCATTTATCATTTCTATCTCTGACTACAGTCATCTGACTTTTAAAATAATATTTGAAAAGAGAGAGTGTGGCATACAGGATATAGAGCTGAACTCAAAGGCAAAAAAGCCTGCATTCACATCTTATCTCTGACATATATTGACTGAATGAGTCAGATCAAGTCACTCAATAGCTCAGTTAACCAAAAGAATTTCTAAATTTTAAGAAAAAAACTGCTCATCTGCATTAGATAAATCTCCTTCACTGACACAAATTAGCAAAACTATTTTTAATTTTTAAATTAAATTATATTAATTTTAATATCTGCAGGTGAAACAAATCACTGTGCTTTCCTACACAATCACCACCACTACCCCTCTTTACCCTAGCCATTGTGTCTAATTATAAGTATGAAACCTATTCCTGCACTGGTAGCAGTGATCAATATCAGTTATTAATCTTACTCTCTATAACTAAGCTTTTAATAATTGAGTAAACAAACAAAATCAATGCAGCCAAGAATAGAAAGAAAGCTAAAAAAAGGGGGGGGGGATCACAACCAGTATTTCTGATAAAGGCTTCATTTCTAAAATATATAGACAACTGAGTCAAATTTATAAGAATATAAGTCATTCTTTAATTGATAAGTGATCAAAGGATACAAATAGACAATTTTCAGATGAAGACATTAAAGGCATCTATAGTCATATGAAAAAATTCTCTAAATCACTATTGATTAGAGAAATGCAAATTAAAACAATTCTGAGGTATCATCTCACAGCTATCAGATTGACTAAGATGACAGGAAAAGATAATGATGAGTGCTGGAGGAGATGAGGGAAAACGAACATTAACGCACTGTTAGTGAAGTTGTGAAAAATGATTTAGCCATTGTGGAGAGAAATTTGGAATTGTGCCCAAAGAGGTATAAAATTGTTCTTACACTTTGACCTCAGCAGTGTTACCAAAGAAATGATAAAAGAGGGAAAAGGACACATGTGCAAAAATGTTTATAACAGCTCTTTTTGTGGTGGAAAGAAATTGAAAATTCACTGGACACCCAGAAATTGGGGAATGGCAGAATAAGTTATGGTTTATGAATGCAAGGGAATATATTGTTTCATAATAAATGATGAGTAGCTTTATTTCAGAATAGCCTGGAAAGATTTACATGAACTTATGCTGAGTGAACTCAGCAGAACCAGGAGAACATTGTGCATAGTAACAGCAAGATTATGTGATCAACTCTGACAAACTTAGTTCTTTCAAGTTTGATTTAAGACAAGTTTAATAGACTTGGAATAGAAAATACCATCTGCATGCAGATAGACAATTATGGATACTGAATGAGAAATCAAGCATACAATTTTCACCTTTTTTGCTTTTTTTTCTAATGGTTTTTCCTGTTGTTCTTTCACAACATGACTAATATGGAAATATATTTAAAATAATTATACATGTATAACCTATATCAGATTGCTTGCTATATCTTGGGGAGGGGGAGGCAAAGAAGGGGGAAAGAAAAAAATTTGGAATTTAAAAAATTACCTTTACATGTAATTGTATGTAATGTAATGTAAAATATAAAAAAAGTAAAACACCTTTACATGTAATTGAAAAAATAAAATATTATTGAAGGGAAGAAAAAAAGAAATAAATTTGCCATTCAAACCCTTGAATAATTTGTATTACTGGAGGGAAGGTACACCAAAAAATAAAAAAAAAAAAACTATTGACTTGTTCATTAAAAGATATCATGATACAATGTACTTGAAGTAAGAAGTCCTTGAATAAAGTCATATGATTCAGGGAAATGGCAGCCCTGAGCACCAACTTCCTCATCCTTGAAATGAGGGGAAAATATTTTACTATCTAAATCAAGAAGCCCTACAAAAATGTGAGCCGTTATTCTTTATTCAGGATCAGTATATTTTAGATATTCTGTATTCTAAGAATAACTCTGCTCCACTGAGAGATCATTAGCATAGAAGAATTCAGGGGTCCCGTTGCCTGCTCCATCAGTTAAACAAATATGGATCCAATTGCATATACATAAGGAAATATTTTCCTCTTTTAAAATTTCAGTTGTGAGATTAGAGCACAGCTGCCTGTATCCTGCATTGATAGACACCTATTCTCTATTTATAGAAGACGGCATCTCGTTATAATTAAATTTTGGTAAAAGATAAAGCAAAATGATCTCTCACCAACACACTCTCTTTTAAGTACACTAAGGAGATGGAATTTGTTAGTGAAACATCTGCCAACTTGTTTACACAAGTATATTGACTCTTTTTCATGATTACTCCCAGATCTTGGCAAACTAAAATAAAATGGCCAGCCAGAAAGTCACTGGCTTTTTGGAGTTTTTTGTTGTTAGGTTTTGTTGTTATTGCTCTTATTGTTTTGGACAACCATCTTATCTAAAATAATGTCAAGCACTGTATTCATTTGATTGCTATTAGTATATTAATAGTGTAAGGAGATAGTTAAAGATTTAAATATTCTTTGAGAATATATTTTAGATTTAGTTAATGCCTTAACTCTAAATAGTTCAAAAAGCATATAAAATGGTTAATTGAAAACAGCTACTTTCCCCCAACTGACTAAGTGGTCTTCTTTAAATTCTAAAAAATAAATAATTAAATCAGATCATCTGAAACTGGTTAATTTTAAAGATATTTGTTGCAGGCTCCCATTTTGAACTAATGAGGCTTTCCTCTGCAGTAAAAACGTGTAGCAATCATTTAACATTTAGAGAAAATGCTGATGAATTTAAATTAAATAGCAGACATAATTAGACTCCCACATAAAGACAGTTCCCTTAAATGACAAGATATCCAGCAACACTCTCAAGTCTTATCTTAGTGTTCTGTTAACATTCTGTGTCCACCATGTACAAAACATTACATTAGGTTCTTTGAGGGAGATTCAAACAAAGAGAAAACACAATCCCCATCTCCTTGTGCAGTCCAACTCAGAAAACTTGACACACAAAGTTTTCAGAAAACCATATTCAATTAACCAACAGAAAGTGCAAAAAGTCCTTCAGTCTCAAATAAGTGTTAAATCAACATGGAAAAAAAGTGAGACACATACTGTCAGTTGACAAGCTTTTATTAAGTCCTTACTATATGTCAGGAATTATTTATGTTAAGCACATAGAAAGAAGAAAAAATAAGCAGCTCTCTAAGCAAGGATACACTATGGAAAGGATATATTCAGGATAAATGTGATAATCAATAGGACAAAGCAAAAAATAAATTTTAAATTTTTAAAAATAGAACAAAGCACTAGTGTAAAGAAGGTAGAATCTTAAGCTTTGATACATCACTCTTATGATTCTGAACAAATAAGTCACTTAATTCAATCACAGAATCTTGGAATTAAAGTAATCACTATGTAACCTTTAGCTTTCAGAAAGTGGAAGTTTGAATAATAACCAATGTGACTAATCAGCCTTCATTAACACTTCTAATCCATAGGGTTAGTATCTAAAAGGAGGTGGTACAGTGGATAAAGGATTGGGCCTGGAGGCAGGAAGGCCTGAGTTCAAATTAGGCCTCAGACTCACCAATTGTGTGACCCTATTTAAAATATAAAATGAGCTGGAGAAGAAAATGGCAAACATCTCTAGCATCTTTGCCAAGAAAACCCCAGATGGGTATGCAAAGCGTCAGACACAACTAAAATACAATTAAAGAAAATCTATTTTATTTTCTTTTTGGAGCATTTGTATTGCAAATATTATATAGAGAAATTTTACTCTCATAACTTCAAAATAGACTTTTCTGTTATCTACAATTGCTAGCTTTTGCCTATTATTAAAATAAAACACAAAAGACCTCTTGAACTCAGAGATGGTCCATATTCCCATTCAGATTCCCTGGGCCATAATCGGAGTTACAAGTGATATAGATGAGAAGACTCAAGATATTCTCTACAATATGAAGAGTAATCCAGAGTGAATTCTAGATACAGAACATTTGATTCTGCCTAATCTGAAAATTATTCCCCTATTCTAGGAAGCCTTCCTTCCTCCACCCCCACTTACTAATGCTTTCCTGTGTCAGTTGATATACATCTGCTCAGTATCTATTTTGTACTTTCCTGAATATCTTTATGTTGTCTCCTCCATCAGAATCTGTGTTCCTCGAGTTCAGAAACCACCTGTTGTGGCAGGGATGAGTTTGGGTAGGTTTTTTTTTGGGGGGGATTAGTGGGGCCTTTTGCTATTTACCTTTCTTTGTTATCCCCACCACTTAACACATAGGAAACACTTAGCAAATGCTTGCTAATAGACTCAATAATCTAATAATAATAATAAATTATTATTAATTAATAATTACTAATTTCACAAAATTATGGTTCAAAGGCAGGTCTTTCAGAATCCATGATCAGCTCCTTGTCACCCTATACTACTTGATAAGGAAATCTCAGTTATAATTCTTTTTTTTTTCAAGTTGCATTATTCTACTTTTAATAGAAGAGAGTGAGTTCATTTTAGAGAGAATCACCCTACATATTATTTCTGAAACAGTGACTGAAAAGTCTATCAAAATTGATAAAATAATGAACTCTGGTTACAAATACACTTTATATATTGTACTCTCTATAAGTATCCCATTCTTTGATTTTTAAACCTGGAAAAATTAGTGATTATTCACTTTCTCCTCAGTTCCTCCAAAAAAACCTGAATACATAAACTCTTTAAAACCTGAAGACATAAACTCTTTAAAATCAAGTCATATTGAACAATTCTATTCATAATAAAAGAGAGAAAGAATGCTAAATAAAGTAATTTTGATTGGTTTCCAAATCTTCCTCATTTAAGGCTTATAATATTGACATAATGGAACTTATAATCTACAGTCATTAAAAAAAAGTAAAAAAAAGTTAGGAAAATTGCTTTTTTTTCCCCTAGGTTCTTCAAAGATGGACAATATGCATCCTACAGAATGTATAAGTCAAAGAAAAAGTCAAATTATTTTCTTTACGTTCCCATGTCATCTTGTCATTCCTCTTGGGGTGAGAAGAGTAGAAAACAATCTTTTTTCACTTAAGTAGCTTTACTCTTAATTGCTGAGAAAGTTTCAGATTACTTTTAAGTGGATGTGATCTTTAAGTACGGTAGTTTGTTTTGTTTAAGAAAAGTCAACAGGTAATAGATACCATGATTTTTTTTTTCCCCAGAGAATTCCATGATGTGGTAATAAGAGGCCAAGAGTGAGGGTATCATATAAGCAGCTGGCATCTAGGAGAAATTTGGGCCTTTTTATGAACCTGTTGCTATATCTCCTCCCATGCTGTACTTATTAAGTAGCTTTAGGGAATTCTTTTAAGAACTCACTTCCACTATTTGCTCTTTTCAGTGGGAAAAAAAAAGTTTTAAAAGTGGTACCTTTAGAAATCAAATAGTTCAATCTCCCTATTAAAATGATGATGAAACTGATGCTCAAGGAGTTGAAATTACTTTGGCAAGTTCTTACAGAAACCTAGTAGATAACAATTACTATTCAAACACAGGTTTTAAGGTAATTTTTTATTCCAGATGCTGCTAACAGTCTGGCTATAAGACCTTTTTTTTTCTATATTGTCTCTGATCTCTTAAATTACCTAATTACTATAAACAAAAACTGCAACCCACAGACTGAGAGTTATTTTGCTACTGCTCATGAGAGATATACTTTCTTTTCCTTAAGTCAGGACTGTCTTTGAAAATCTAAGATGGTCAAACAGGTAATCACTATTGATTTCTCTCCATTTAACATCTAGCATATTTCTCTACTTATTTAGCTTATTTTCAGCTTAGATTTTCTTAAATATCCATAGGGCTTTTCACATATTTTGAGCTTGAATTTCTTTTTTTTTTTTTTTTTTGGCGGGGGGGGATAGAAGGAAAAGAAACCATCTTTAACTTTCTCAATATAAAAACACTGTCTAATAAAAAAAAATTTAATTTGTTAACATATAGAATTACTATAAGAATTCACTAAAATTCCAGCAGGCAGCTTCTGACAAACCAGCAGTTCAAAATAATTATCATTACTAATATATTAATATTAATATATGTAAAACAATACCATATTGCTCATTTTGCTAAGATACAAATGAAATATCAGATTTAAAATCTTTCTTTTATTACATGTCCTCTGTACTCTGAAATGTCAAGAATTATGAGTTGTAAAAGAAAAGGACTTGCAAATAGCCACTTTACATAGTGTTTTAACCCACCTTCAAAACCTGGCTCAAACTTTAATTTTTTCCAGGAAGTTCTGCTGATTAAACCCACCCACTCTTATTATTTCTGAATTAAATGAGAGGAAATCTAGTCTGAAATATTGGCAAGTCTGAATTAAGGTATTTTTGTTCTATCAGTTTCAAGTACATATTTGGAACAATTTGAAATAATTCTTAAACTAACCAAGAAAAGGTATATGCACTAGACTTTAATGATTTGGAAAGACTTGCCTGCAATTATAGGGAAAAGAAAAGAAGGGAATAAGCATTCATTAAGCACCTAAAATGCACAAGACACTAAAGCAAATTCCAAACATTTCACTTGATTCTCACAACACCACCATGAAATAGATGCTATTTGAGGCAAAAAAGAGGTTTGTTGATGTGCCCAGACCACATAGCTAGTAAGCATCTGATACTGAATCGAAATTCAGGTCTTTCTCACTCCAGGCCCATTACTGTTATACCACCTTGCTGTCTCTTTATCTTTAAGAAATTTTAAAAAGTAGAAATAGTTAATTATCAGCACCCTTTAAAAGTTCATTCTCTTAAGAATATTAAGCTGCAGTGCTTTGTGGGGTCTCCTTCTGAACCTCTTTCTGCTCTATCTGTTCTGTCAAGATTTCAATTATTCATGATTTATTTTCTTACCATAAATGTTGCTTTTGAATTTCCAAGTATTATAAATTCAATATGTTAAAATCAAGCTACTTAGAAAGTATTCGATTACTGTTCATCGTCCTGATAAATGCCAAAGGTATATCATATGCTAGAGCCCAAAATGTTCTAAAGCAAACCTGTGACAAAATGTCAGAACGTAAAAGGGATCTGAAAGAAGATCTAGTCCAATCCATACCTGGATAATGCACCTCTCCAACATTAGACAGTCATCTATCTACCTGTTGCTTCAAAACTTTCAATGAGAGGGAATCTACTGTCTTCCCCAATGTCATCCATTTCAATTTGGGACATTTCAAATCATCAGGAAAATATTTCCTATATCAAGACTATTTGCAACTTTCACAATGGCTAACTGAAATAATTAACACTACTCAAATACTCAAAGACAAATCATAAATTCCCAAGTCACCTCCTCTTCTCCCTTCAACTAATGTTCTCATGATATGAATTTGCTGCCCTTTATCACCTTGGCTGCATACTCCAGAAAATCAATGCTCTTACTAAAATGGGACATCAGGAACGAATGCAATACTTAGATGTGATCTGACCAGATCATAGTACAACAAGATTATCACTTCTTCCTAATCCTAGATACCATCTTTTCTCTCACTATAACCTCACTCTCTTCACTGTGAAAGTTTTCGTGGCTACCACATCACACTGCTGACCCTATGATCTATGATCTATCAGAATCTTCACTTATTTTTTTAATTAACTTGTCTAGCTAGCCATGCTTCCCCCAGAGGAGAGACATCAAAACAAAAAATAGGAACCACTAATCTGTACATAAGGACCTCTGTAGACCATATATTAATTTTACTGTAATTTTATCTATGTTTTTATTGTATTTTCATTTAAATATTTTGTTAAATATTTCCCAATTACATTTTTATCTGATTTGAGTTGCACTCAAGAGCATTGTGGGATGAGTATTTAACACCTCTTCCCTAGAGAGGAATCCAAGATCATGTGATTCACATTCAGTTACTATTCACCTCTGGAATATATTAAGGAAAAAACAAATATGTCATAGTAAATAAGTGATAGAATTAATGAATTTAAAGATAAACAAAGGCAAAAAGAAGGAATTTGTTAGCTTCTAATCTCCTCTTTATCTTAATGAGATTAGTCACAAGTTGCACATTTCAGGAACATTAAGCTAGTTTCATTTTGATCCATGGCTATGGAACCAATTCCTATCCCTAGCCCATTATCACAATATTTGTGCAAGCTGTGGGTATCTGGGCAAGTTCATCTTTTACCACACTTAAAATAATCTATTCAGTGTATATCCTATAGACTATAAATCAGGCTACTGAATAAAAGTATGACGATTAAAAAAGATTTAAGAAACATAGTTTCTGGATAATTTAATCATTTTATTAATAAGGGGAGCACATTATCAATAAAGGGATGGTCATTTGGCCCTCTCTCTTACACTAAAGATAATCTTGGAGAAAGCTCATTGTTTATATACCTTTCAAAGAGTAGGAATTCCTGAGAAGGGGCAATCAACTGATTGGATGACACAATGGGCTGTGAGCGATATTAAAATGAGGGGCTGAGAGTGACATCATGTCACCCTTGGACAAAGAAACTACCTCTATACTCAGACCCCCTAGACAACAGGATGTCTCCATCCAAGCTTGACTGAATGGAATTCACTTGATATTAGCAATTCCTTGTAGGTTTAGGTTGGGTCAGTTGGAGAAGTAACCTTCAGAGATTGACATCTTGAAAATAGAAAAGGAAGAGGGATCTCTGAATCTTCTCCAATCTATTCATTATTAATAATAATTTCTCTCAAAAGACAACACACTGTAAGACTAGTGTAGATTCTTTAATCTTCAGGTTGAAGGCATGTAGCTTCCCAAGTAATTATGCTTATTTTAAAAACTAACTTCTAATTACTTATCAGTTCTTGGAATACTTTTAATGTTATAAACTACAATCTGGGTCAAGCCATACATCGTATTTCCTTTGTTGACAGACTCAATACATTAATAGATCAAGAAATGATAGATAGCATTTCAATTTTAGCAAAAAAGTGAACTTAGTCAGATGATCTTCAAAGCAAAGGCTGAATGACCATTTATCGGTTACATTCCTGGGGAAATAATTTTTTTCATGTATGATTTGGACCCTCAGGATGCTGAAATTCTATAAAGTGTCTTTATTATGAATAAAATGTAGAGATGTGGACAAGATAATAGCACAGTTTTACAGGAATTGGTTTTATAAATGGACCCAAAGGACTGGTATTCATTCTTTAGGAAAGATAATATTTAATGTCTATAAATGTAAATTTAGTGGATCAAATGAGTCAACATATTGTAAAAGGCTGTTTTTAATCATAGAAATGAGAGTTACCAATTCTATTATTTTATAGATTAATAAATGGAGGCAGGCATTTTATCATGTATATTGGTTCAGTTTCTTCATTAGCATTGCCATTTTTCAGATTAACTTCTTATTTACAAGTGATTATGTTGGGACTGACTCATTTGGCCACCACAAAACACAAAGTCAATTCAAAATTCAACATAAGGAGAAAATTCCTCACAACTGAAAGTTTTACAGAAATGTAATGGATGGTTTCAAAGAATAATGAGTTCCCATTACTAGGCTTCTTCAAGCAGAAGCTGAAGACTACTAGCCAACGAGGCAAGAAAAAGTACTGGGACAGGAAATGATCTGGACAATCTTAGAGGTGACCTTCTAATTCTAAGAGATGGGATTCCACAGCCCCCAAACCCAAAACTATATATAGAAAGAAGCACATATTTAAAATCTCCAATGATTTAAAATCAATGTGACTATTAGAACAAAAGAAAATTTCATACTACTAAAACCAAAATCTGATAACTGGTTGATTGCTAATGGTAAATAAAGTTTTAATTACTACCCATGTACTTTAGATATTTTGGTGCCTGGAATGGTCAATCCTACACAACAGCAGCAGAGAAGATAGCCCTTACACATTATGATTTGAAGAGCATTGAAAGACCTCTCTAGGTAAAAATCTCTCCTCCAGATCTCCCAGGATATATATACACATATATTGTATCTAGGTTATATTGTAACACATGTAAAATGTATGGGATTGCCTGTCATTGGGGGGAGGGAGTGGAAGGAAGGGGGGGGATAATTTGGAAAAATGAATACAAGGGATAATATTATATGAAATGAATACAAGGGATAATATTATTTTTAAAATTACTCATGCATATATACTGTGGAAAAAAATTCTAAATAAAAAATAAATAAATAAATAAATAAATATAAAATTGCCAAAATTAGTCATGCCATTGACAGTTCCCATTAAAATAAAAATGTTACTTGTTTTAATTCATTACATCACTATTTTCCAATTAACTAATTCTACCTAAAATGTCAGCTTTTCTAGCTAAGCCATTTAAGAAAACTTTCAAGGAATGAGATAAAGAACAGGTAAGTTTTTGATGAATAAAAATCAGAAACCCAGAAAGATGTTAAGAGTTGGGAAAGAAATTCTACTAAGGGAGAAATGATAAGAAATAGAGATGAATAGAGATTAAAAGGAAACCTGAAATACTGCAAAATCTTTAAAACTGTATGTATATTCATGCTATACAGGGTCACACAACAACAATTTTTTAGTGGCCAACAGATTACAGTAAGGAGAAATTCCACAACAGAGGATGTGAATATAATTTCTAACAAGTACTACTGTTCAGTATTAAGTGCCCTGCCACAGGCACTAAGACAGTGTCCTGAAAGAGTTAATATGTCTCTTCTCCTTAACTACTATATGGAATGATTTAGGCAGCTGATTGAACATAGTCCAATACAATCCCTTTTGGTTTTATTCTTTCCTAACCACTTGGTAGGAGGTGTTCAACATTTTAAAATAGTAACAGTATTGACAGCTGGAAGACACTAGGCTTAGGTTACAGTGCCAATTTTAGATACCAGTAGGATTCAAATGACTGGAAAGAGCCTTGTTCGTAAAGAAGGTTGGTTTAGTTATGAGATAACTATCTCCAAAATATAAGCATAAGGTTTTTCGAAAGTTAGATTTGAAAATAAGGTGCCACATAAGAAATGTAATACAGGTATATTTATATTCATAGGAATAATGAAGGCACATAGACAAACACTTGCCTTAACCTCAATTTGTCATGCCATTTGAAAAACTATGCCATTGGGAAATTTTGCTCCCAGAGCAATGGCAATGCTATTGTATGAAAATCAAGAAACATATTTTTTAACTTTAAACAAAAGCCAAATTCACACCAAACCATTATTTTCACATGATGGAATATTAACACAGATTCTCTTCCAACTTTTGGTGTTCCTGTGGAATTGGAAGCTGACAACATATATACAGATTTTTACTGCTTTCATTCTCAAACCACTACAAGAATCTTTTAAATGCATCACAATCCTTTCAACGTCATAGCGATTTTTATAAAACATATATTGTATAAGTGAATTTTTAGTTTCCATAAAAATGGAGGAATAAATCAATACTGGAATTTAGATACCCTTTTTCTCTCTCTTATGTAGTATAGTAAAGCAAATTAGTTTTAATAAGGCCATCTTTCTACAATCACATTGTGAGAAAAAGTGGTCTTAAATATAAACAGCACTGGAAACCACAGAATTGGGCAGGGGGAAAGGGAAAGAGGTAGTAAAAAACAGAGGTTAGTTGGGTGGGTTTTGGGGAAACATTCATATTATTTTTTTTGAGGATTTATCTCTCAAGTCAGAAAATGGACACAAAAAATCAAAATAGGGTCAATCATTGACTCAGCAAGTATTTCTTAAATACCTACTATATGCCAGGCACTGTGCTAAGCATTGTAGATACCAAAAAATAGGCAAAAAACAATCCTTGTCCTCAAGGAGTTTGCATTTGAATGGGGGAGTCATCATGCAAATTAATATATACAAAGTATGCTGTACATTTAGAAAATATAAAGTCTTTTCCTTTAGAGCAGCTCAAGACATCTGGGTTAGTGTCTTAATTTTCTTTCCCCAACCTGCCTTGCGTCTCTCTTACTAGACATGTGCCATGACAAATGAGAAACGCTTCTTGAGCATTCTAACTTGGTCTTTTCCCTAGCAGCACTTTTTGTGGTTTAACACACTGTCATAGCAATTATCCTTTTTTCTCTAAGCTGTCCTCTTAACATTTAGGAGTGTATAGACAGAGCTTCACACTATAGCACCCAAAAATGCTTTTGCAGGTTAATATATATGTATGGTCACATATTCAAAGCTAGAAAAAAATTTACTATAATACATGAAATTATAACATAAATAGGAAATTAAAATAACTACTATTTCCTAATAGGAGAAGATTTCAATTAAAATAAAATCAAGTAATTGAGTTTGATTATAGGAATGTAAACAGAATCAAAAATAATGAATTAACTAAAGGGCTTTCTTTCTCTGAAATTAGCCTTACAAGGTTAGTGATATAAAGGCTTTATTGTGGACTAATCTTTAAAACCCAAATTGAAGGAAAGTAAGAAAAGCTCCTTTTTTTTCAAAATCTGGATTAAATTATTCCAATAATTCCTAAACTTCCTGTTTTTCTTCACATTTTTGATCCTGAATGTATAATAAATAGATAATTCCTGAGACTCCTCTCCCCTCCCTGAGCACCAATACATGAATCATGTGTTTACTCTACTAATCCCTTTTCTTAAAATCCAGTTACCAATGCCCTACATGAAATATAAATAGTGAACATTTATTTATTAGCTATTGTTATGTTATATGCATGTTGTATACTGTTATGTACAAATATAATCTAGGTTGAGATACACCAGTTCCTAGAAGACAAGAAACAGATGTGTGTGATTTCTTTATATAATGACCAGCTTTGGAGTATATGTATGTACAGTGAGAGGAAAGAAGCAGAACTATCAAAGGACACGAGTTCAAATCTCACCTCTGACATTCAAGTATGTGACATTAGTCAATTCAATTAATTTCTAGGTGGTACAGTGCACTGATAGAGCACCACTCCTGAAGTCAGGAAGACTCATCTTCCTGAGTTCAAACCTGCCCTGAGACACTTGCCAGCTGTGTGATTCTGGGACTGTTTGCCTTAGTTTCCTCATCTATAAAAAATGAGCTGGAGAAGGAAATGGCAAACTGCTTCAGTGAAATCTTTACCAAGAAAACCCCAAATGAGATCACAAAGAGTCAGAGCCAACTAAAAGACCAATTAAGCAATGAGCTTTTTCTCTTACCTGTAAAATAAAAGGCTGGACTAGTTGTACTCTGAGGGCCCTTCAAGCCTGAGATCTCTAACACTCTGATGTGTGTGTGTATATATATATATATATATATATACATATATATATATTGATTATATATACCCATGGAATAAACATCATTGATTTTTTTTCTACTTAATTTAATTTATATATATAACAGAATGGTCAAAAAGTATTTAATGGATATTAATTACTCCACTCACTACTCTAAAAATTCCAAAGCGTCAATTCCAACCCAAAATACACGTCACTATTTGTAGAAATTTAAATTTGTTCTCATATTGTAAGAGAATCACTGATTTTTTAAGTATTTTAATAGCTAAAAAAGTATTTTAAAATAAGTTTTGAATATAAAACTCCAGTAAAACACTTTCATTGTTTTTCCCTCTGAATTTTGTTAGCAAGAGGAAAAAATAGTAATTCTCACTCTAAATCTTCCCTGAGGAAAAGTAAATTTGGCAATTACTCTCAATTCTTTCCCACCCTAAATAAAATGTCAATTGGTGCCAAGATTCCACAGAAAATTTTATAAGAAACTAAGAAATAGAAAATATTCTTGCTTGGGTAGCAGGAGATAACACATATCCTCAAAAGCAAATTATATATTCATTAAAAATTAAACAAATCCAAATTATTTGGTAAGCATATATGTACATATCCCTTTAATCTGCCAGATCTTTTAAAAATAGTATATGAAAATTCTGATCGAGTTTTGAAAATTATGTGAATTAAGAGATGAACAGATAACATAGTTTCTTCATTTCCTATAGTTCTGCCTCCATCTTGGAAGACCCAGAGTTATCCCTTTTTCTCCATGATCCAGAAGAACTGGGATTAAATACAGGAAGGGCTCTCAGATATAATGAAGGTTCCCACTCATTAGTCATTTTATTATAGTACTGCTACTAAGACACACCTTGGTTTATGGACTTGTGGTTTGTACTGAAACAAGTTGTTCAGCATATTTCTCATTATAACTACAACTACGTGTGTGTGTTTGTATGTGACCTCCCGGTTTCACTTTGTCAGTAATTGAATTTCACTCAATACAAAGCCAAGATGCTGGCATTACTTAACAATTTGTGCATAAAATCTTATAAAATGGGATCTAAGCAAGATTTTATTTTAAAAAAAATTATTAAAAAAATTAAAAGTCAAGGAACAAGTTTTGCCATGTTCATTACCAGCCCAAACATTGTGGTTTCGAAGTTGCAAACTAAACTATAATTTTTTTTCGAGGAACTATGCTTATTCTTAATTAAGGGAAGACTGGATTTAAAAAAAAAAAAAAAAAAAAAAAAAAGAATTCTCAAAATCAACATTTCTTGCCCATCAGATAAGTCACACAAAACAATGTTTTGATTAGAGCAAATTAATCAAAATGTTTAAGGTCCATTAAAATAAACATGACCTTACAAAGCAGGAAAGTGAATGGTTTGCATTTTACATATCACCAAGTTCCCCAAATTAGAATCTGTCAAAATATCTTTCTTATTTTAAATTATATATTTTTTCAATCAGCAAAAATCTGCCTTCTCTCTCGCCTATCCCCTTCCAAAAGGGAAAGGAAATATAGAATGTTTTTCAATGAATTAAAACTATATTTTTTTCTCGTGTTGCTAATATACAATAATGTGGGAAGGGGGTCGTGGACAAGTAATATAAGACAAGGAACAAAGCATAAGCAGTGCTCCTCAAATAGTTGGATTTCTTAGCAATTAAAACAATATATGTTTTATTTTTAAAGCTCAATACAAAACAATTTTTCATTTTTCTCCTTTTAGAAAACAACTTTCTATTTTCTTCTATTTGACATTTGTAAATGCTTTGTTTAACCCTACCTTAATGCTTAAGCATCAAGACAGCAAGAGAAAAGTCACTCCTAAAAGGCAAGATCACTCACTAAAAAGTTGCTTCCTGTCATGTGTCTTAGGAACTACTTAACTTTTGACATATTCAAGATGCTTTCTTAAGCATACAAAACTCAAGTTAGTCTGATCGCCTTCATAAACTCCAAATGTGACTTATTATTTTCACCACTAAACAGAACAACTAAAAATGAAAATATCCAACAGCATTCCCTGACTACCCACTTCTTCCCACTTTCATTTTCTTTTCCAATCTTTTAAAATAAGAAATTAACATCTTGCTTAAAAATCACACCTAACAAGATTCAGGGGCTTACATGTTAATCCTCTATACCTTAGCAATACAAGTGACAAGGAAGCATCCCTTCCTACTATCCAGTTCTTATTTTAGTGATAGTACTGTTTGGATCAGAGGGGGAGGGAGGATTTAACAGAGCAATTATTTAATTCCATTTCATACTTGTTATAGTATTGAACAAGCAAATTAACTTTATGATTGTGACAACTGTCTTCATCTTTTTTTTTAATGTTACATAAGAATAAAAAATATTAACTAGACAATTCATTCACTGTCCAGATTAAAATTTCTACAACACAGCCAATTATATATAGAAACTTCCTCTTAGAAATCTGATAAAAAGATAATTTTTTTTTCCTACAGATCCTCCATAAGGAGGATCTTACGTAAATGAATCTCCAACAAATGGCCTTATAGTTTTATTCTATTTTGTTTTCTTAAGATATCCAACAGGTGAAACTTACTTGACCGTGACTCGATTCGATAAATCCTGTAGATCTCCAGGATGGAAAAGCTGAGCTTCCTTCAATCCAATCTTTTCACACGCTTTTAGAAAAACATTTATATTATCCTGTGAAAAGAAGCGGAAAGCGATTGCTTAGCCAAACACTTCCCAGAGCAGAAGTTGCAAGTTTTTTTTTTATGACCAAACTTTCCACACTTCAAAGTCCAGTCACGGGCTCCAAAAAGCGAGGTAGCGAGATGTGTTCTGTGTTCGTATATATTTATACACATATATTTTAAAAAACACAGACAGCAGATCGGTCTTTCCCTGATGAGCTGAAGTGATCCTTTATCCCTGGACGTAAGTTGCTTCTGCTGCTGTGATCTTTGGGACTGGCACGTTAAACATTACCTGTTACAGGACAAGTGCTAGCCACCAGGCAGTAATCTGCACTTTGATGTCAGCTACGCTCTGCAAACAAACGCCCTCTCTCCAGCTTTGCACGACAAGCCTCACCTCTTTAAAAATAACTCCAGCTCCTGACATTCACCCACCCAGAAACTGTTGGCAGGGAAGAAAGAAGAGGAGGAACATTCTGTTTCTATGATCACAAATTACAGAACGGCTGCAGAATACCACACCTGGAAGCTGGGTTTGGTTGCTCAGCAAGCCCTTGACAGACAGAGGAACCATACTACAGGACGTAGGAAACCGGACCAGGTTCATTTTCATTGGCTAAGTGACAAAGTTTAGGTGTGTGCATTACTCACCCTCTGCACCTGCCGTAGGAACTGCTTTGGAAAAATGAAAGCCTCTTTTTCCCCTATTCCCCACCCCCTCTCTCCATAAAGATTTTGATCACAGATAATTCCAAAAACAGAATCGCTGATTCACAAAACCACTGATTTCCATTCGCACAGGTGACTACAAGAACCCCACATGCCAAGAGAAAATCAAATGTTCATATTCCACAGACACTGTGGCTAAGTCTGAATAGCCAGAATGTTTACTCTCTGAGGGGTTAATTCTAGCAGCACTTTGTCCCCAGTGCCAACTCCATGAGGGTTCACTCTCATGATCCCCAACATGAAAGGGCTTGGCATGCCAAAGCATATCTGAATAAACTCAAGCATGCTGGCAACACACATCACTTCCCTTGACAGGGAACCACATTCTCTTCCCCTCAACAGCTGGCCCTGGGAGAAAAGTATGTAACTCTTCTACTAAGAGAGAGGCAAGTAGTATCTTTCCTACCTTAAAAGTTTCTTGTCCCTCTAAGAAAGAGTTACAAAGAGAAAAAGACTTTTTTTTTTTAAAGAAAATTGAAGTTTTTGGATCCTTGAAGAAGAAGAAAAGAAAAGGGACCTGGAAAAAATGGCCTAAATAAGTATAAAGGAATGAGGAACAATGACTGCTGACAAACCAAAGGATAAAGGTATTTATGACTAGAGGTGTGGGGTTTCTGTTATGGAGTGATGTAGTAAAATTCAGTTTTCATTACTCAACTGCAAGCTGGAAGCCCTGATTCACTTTTAGCAAGAATGAATCAAAGATTAAATGAATCCAAAAGCCCAAATCCTGGACAACTCCAGGTTGAAGGTTCTCAATCTACTCCAACTTATCAGAAGAAAAGACATGACTTTCTTTTTGGAAGTTTTGAGAAAACATGTGTTGAAGGTTCTCAATCTACTCCTACTCATCAGAAGAAAAAAGAGGTGACTTTCTTTTTGGAAGTTTGAGAAAATATGGATTGAAGGTTCTCAATCTCTCCCTGCTCATCAGAAGAAAAAAGACATGACTTTCTTTTTGGAAGTTTGAGAAAACAGAAGCAAGACTTAATTCTAGTTGAAGGTTCTCAATCTACTCCTACTCATCAGAAGAAAAAATAAATTATTTTCTTTTTGGAAGTTTGAGAAAATGGAATCAAGATAATTCTTTATTGAAGTCCATGCAATGAATCATGCAATGAAAAATTGAAATCTGAAGATTTCAACTAATTAGAGATTCTAATGTTAAGGGCTTGAGGTGGCAGGAAGGGGAAGATAATTTTTCTGTTTTAAATAGAAGAAAATAATGCACAATCTTCAGAACCCAATTTAAGCAGAATGATATTATAGTATTAATAAAAACCCAAATCCTAAAAAAAATTTACTTTCATAATTTAAAGAAAATAAAAAGAAATGCATCAAAAGGTTTCCCAAATGATAGTTTTGAGCAGTTTGAAATGTTAAAATTCAGTTAGGTCATGTTAAAATGTTTAAAAAATATATTGATATTAATTATGGAAATTAGCATCTATATGGTTGGCGATGATGAATAGATTGATGGAGATAAATAAACACTCGTCTCTTGAAGAATCATTTTCAAAGACTTTTAAAACAACACAAGATGAAAATAGGCAAGCTGAAATGTAATTGTTCAGAATGAGATCAACTATACCAACAGTGAAAAATGAAATTGTCTATATCCATTCATATGAAAGAGTGTTCCAAATCACTACTGATCAGAGAAATGCAAATTAAGACAACTCTGAGATACCACTACACACCTGTCAGATTGGCTAAGATGACAGGAACAAATAATGATGAATGTTGGAGGGGATGTGGGAAAACTGGGACACTGATACATTGTTGGTGGAGTTGTGAAAGAATCCAGCCATTCTGGAGAGCAATTTGGAACTATGCCCCAAAAGTTATCAAACTGTGCATACCCTTTGATCCAGCATTGCTGCTATTGGGCTTATGTCCCAAAGAAATACTAAAGAGGGGAAAGGGACCTGTATGTGCCAAAATGTTTGTGGCAGCCCTTTTCGTAGTGGCTAGAAACTGGAAGTTGAATGGATGTCCATCAATTGGAGAATGGGTGGGTAAATTATGGTATATTAAGGTTATGGAATATTATTGCTCTGTAAGAAATGACCAGCAGGAGGAATACAGAGAGGCTTGGAGAGACTTACATCAACTGATGCTGAGTGAAATGAGCAGAACCAGAAGATCACTGTACACTTCAACAACAATACTGTATGAGGATGTATTCTGATGGAAGTGGAAATCTTCAACATAAAGAAGATCCAACTAACTTCCAGTTGATCAATGACGGACAGAAACAACTACACCCAGAGAAGGAACACTGGGAAGTGAATGTAAATTGTTAGCACTACTGCCTATCTACCCATGTTACTTATACCTTCAGAATCCAATACTTAACGTGCAACAAGAAAATTGGATTTACACACATATATTGTATCTAGGTTATATTGTAACACATGTAAAATGTATGGGATTGCCTATCATCTAGGGGAGGGAGTAGAGGGAGGGAGGGGAAAATCTGGAAAAATGAATACAAGGGATAATGTTATAAAAAAATTACTTATGCATATATACTGTCAAAAATTATAATTGTAAAATTAAAATAATAAAAATTAAAAAGAAAAAAAAGAAAAATGAAATTGTCACAGTTTTAAATATCATAAGGTAGATTATCTGTTCTGTCACTCTGAAAATAAAAGAAAGCCATTTCAATTGTTATTGTTTAATTTTTAAGTAGAACTTTATAGAAGTATACATAGCATATACAATAAGGGCAGGATATATAGTGATCAGAATCTTGTCTTAAATGGTAGGTTTTGGACATGTGCCCATTAGTAATTTAATTTTTGCTCATATTTCAAAGCACCTTGGGAGGCAGGTGCCTCAGGGAAGATATAAAATTATGAAATAAATGTTTTATGTTCATTGAAACCACGCCCAACTCAACTCATGAAATGGGGAGTATTTGCTATTAATTTTTAATGTTTTTCATGTAAACAAACAAATATGTCATCTAAAAATAGCAAACAAAATAAATGCCTACTTTGGTCAAGTCATAATTGAGTGGTCTGGGAGTCAAACTCTCATTCCAGTTCTGTCAATAAATAATGATATGACCTTGAGCTAGATATCTACTTTGGGCCTCAGTTTTCTTTAACTCTAAAATAAACACTTTAACTAACTCAGAGGTTCTCCATCATTAAGCCAGGCCTTACCAGCAAATCTCTACGTTTTGCCTGATAGTAGTTCAAGCTAGTTACCATCCCTTTGACCTTTGCTCAGTTTACCAAGATTCCCAAGAAGAAAGAAAGCATATCCACCACTGTTTGTTTCACCTTCCTTCCCAAAATGCTGAATAACCTCACTGTGAGAACTTCCTCTAATGAGTTCAAGGGATTTGGGAAAATAAAAGTAACTCTTTAAAAAAAAAAGTGGGCACCTGAGACAAGATGACTTTTATGCTTTGAGAGTTGTTTATGTAATAGAAAAATTATAAAACAAAAAGGGAAGACTGGAATTGATTCCTAACTATGGGCTCCAGAGAGATTTTTCTGAGTCTATTTTACAATAAAATTCCAGTTCAGTTTTAGTTTAGTCTTTCACCTGTCCCTCCAATAATACTCTTGAATTCTCAAAACCTCTAAAAATGGAGGGAAAATTCTTGTCCAGTCCAACACCAAAGTGGAAAGATGCCAGTGACTAGTAGTGGCAGCAAGAAGCATGGTAAATAGTGTTGGACCTCCAGTCAATAAGACCTGAATGGATAACAGTGTGTATCTCTGCCTCAGTTTCTTCAAATGTAAAAAAATGGTAGAGGGGAGGGGTAAAAGGAGAATAATGGCATCTACCTCCCAGGATTATGGTGAGGATCAAATGAGATAATATTTGTAAAGCACAACACAGTGGCTAAAATATAGTATCATATAAAAGCTATCTATTTATTATTATTATTATTATTGTTATTATTATTAACAATTACTATTATTGTTGCTATTATCCAAGAACCAAAAAAACCAAGTTCAGTGGAGTTTAACACCAAAAAATTAGCTATCAAGTTATCATTTTAGAGAATTTAACAATTCATAAAATTGCCAAACACAGAGATTTTGATCTGCATCAGAAAGAAAAATGCCTACAAAGATTCATTCACAACTCTTTTCAAATATTGAAATTGTTGTTCCTGTCCAGTATACATGTTCAGAGATTCTAATTTCCCAAACAGGCTCTTGGCAAAAATTCTAAATTAAGGGAAGATGATCTTTGATTCTTTAATGCCTCTCTTCTCTTCAATCAGCCTTCAAAAAAAATGTTCCTATCCCATGATTCAATCCCATAAGACTGTGCTTTGATCTTATCGTTAGCCTAATCACTGTTAAAAATTTGCTCAAAATAGTTTGATGCTTACCCCTTCCAGACAAAGTCCTCAAGTATCAAATAAATTTTGGGCACAGTAAGACACACACACACAAGAGGTATCACACAGAATTATATGGCACTTCAAGATCTATAAGGACCTCTGAGATCATCTAGTCTATAATTAGGGAAACATTTTTCACCTAAGAAAGAAGGGATTTAATTCATTATATCTAGGTTAGCCTAGTTTTATATCTGTTCCTGCCAATTAATTTTTTTAAATACATGAATCAAAGAAAATCATTCTTCAATAATTTTCTAAGCTATTAAGAAACAAAGATCATCTCAGTAATAAAAATTAAATTGAGTCTATTATGTAAATGTAGAACATGATAAAATTCCTAAATAATTTATAATTTTACTAGTGTCTGCCAAATAAGTGAACATTAACCTAAATTATATGTAATTTTACATTAAATTATAGGTAATTTATTGAAAACTATATAAAATATATCAAATCTTTAGAATAGGAAATACTAATCAACTTAATTTAATAGCAAGTATAAATCAAAAATATTCCTATAGATGATCTACAAAAGAACTGGAAGAATCAAACTGATTCAGTAAACTACAAGTTATGTAAAAAATGTCTTCATTTGGGTTTATCTTCTTTCTAATCTAACATAAAAGATTCTTCAATCTTCAATGCTGATTTTAAAAAGTGGATTTAAAATCTTTTCAAATAAAAAACTATCCCTTGAATATCAGAGCAGTGAATAAAAGTTAAAAGAATTCCAAAAATAAAAACATTCGACTTAGGGTTTAGGTAGCAATAGAATGCTATGAACAAACAAATAACAGAACCAGTAATTTAATTCATGGAAATTCAATGAATATTTATTAAGTATCTTCTATGTGTGTTACTGTTTTGGGAATCAGGGACATGCAAAGGCAAAAAATGAAATATGGTTCTTGCTTATGTTCTATTGGAGTATGCAACATATATAAATAAATAAATGTAAGATGATTTGAGAAGGGGGAAAGAATACTAACAACTAAAAGTATTGACTAGGACAAATTTCTTTGAAGAAGTGGTATCTTTACAGAGCCTTGAAGCTAATAATCTGAAGAGGTGAAAGTCAGCCAATTTGTACTACAGGCATGGAGGGCATGCTGTGCAAAGGTGTACAGAGATAGAAGACAGCATACAGAGTTCTGATAACACCAAAAGGAATATGAAATACATCTGGAAAAGCAGGCGATAAAAATAGATTGTGAAAAGTTTGGTTTTTTTTTTTAGAGATTGCATCAGCTTTTATATTCATGTCTTTTTTTTTATTTTTTTAAATTTAATTTAATTTTATAATTATAACTTTTTTTTTGACAGTACATATGCATGGGCAATTTTTTACAACATTATCCCTTGCACTTACTTCTATTCAGATTTTTTCCCTTCCTCCCCCAATCCCCTCCCCCAGATGGCAGGCAGTCTCATACATGTTAAATATATTACAGTATATTCTAGATACAATATATGTGTGTAGAACCAAATTTCTTTTTGCACAGGAAGAATTGGATTCAGAAGGTAAAAATAATAGTTTACACTCATTTCCCAGTGTTCCTTTTCTGGATGTAGCTGATTCTGTCCATCATTAATCAATTGGAATTGGATTAGCTCTTCTCTATGTTGAAGATATTCACTTCCATCAGAATACATCCTCATACAGTATTGTTGTTGAAGTGTACAGTGATCTTCTGGTTCTGCTCATTTCACTTAGCATCAGTTGATGTAAGTCTCTCCAAGCCTCTCTGTATTTCTCCTGTTGGTCATTTCTTACAGGACAATAATATTCCATAACATTCATATACCATAATTTACCCAACCATTCTCCAATTGATGGACATCCATTCATCTTCCAGCTTCTAGCCACTACAAAAAGGGCTGCCACAAACATTTTGGCACATACAGGTCCCTTACCCTTCTTTAGTATTTCCTTGGGATATAAGCCCAGTAGTAGTATGGCTGGGTCAAAGGGTATGCCCATTTTGATAACTTTTGGGGCATAATTCCAGATTGCTCTCAGAATGGTTGGATTCTTTCACAACTCCACCAACAATGCATCAGTGTCCCAGTTTTCCCACAGCCCCTCCAACATTCATCGTTATTTGTTCCTGTCATCTTAGCCAATCTGACAGGTGTGTAATGATACCTCAGAGTTCTCTTAATTTGCATTTCTCTGATCAATAGTGATTTGGAACACTTTCATATGAGTGGAAATAGTTTTAATTTCATCATCTGAAAATTGTCTGTTCATATCCTTTGACCATTTATCAATTGGAGAATGGCTTGATTTCTTATAAATTAAAGTCAATTCTCTGTATATTTTGGAGATGAGGTCTTTATCAGAACCTTTAACTATAAAAATGTTTTCCCAATTTGTTACTTCCCTTCTAATCTTGTTTGCATTAGTTTTGTTTGTGCAGAAACTTTTTAGTTTGATGTAACCAAAATCTTCTATTTTGTGATCAATACTGGTCTCTAGTTCTCCCTTGGACACAAACTCCTTCCTCCTCCACAAGTCTGAGAGGTAAACCATCCCATGTTCCTCCGATTTATTTATGATTTTGTTCTTTATGCCTAAATCTTGGACCCATTTTGATCTAATCTTAGTATGTGGTGTTAAATGTGGGTCCATGCCTAGTTTCTGCCATACTAATTTCCAGTTTTCCCAGCAGTTTTTGTCAAATAATGAATTCTTATCCCAGAATTTGGGATCTTTGGGTTTGTCAAACACTAGATTGCTATTTTTATTCACTATCTTGCCCTGTGAACCTAACCTATGCCACTGATCAACTAGTCTATTTCTTAGCCAATACCAAATGGTTTTGGTGACTGTTGCTTTATAATACAGTTCTAGATCAGGTACAGCTAGACCACCTTCACTTAATTTTTTTTCATTACTTCCCTTGAAATTCTCAACCTTTTGTTGTTCCATATGAATTCTGTTGTTATTTTTTCTAGGTTATTTAAATAGTTTCTTGGAAGTCTGATTGGTATAGCACTAAATAAATAGATTAGTTTAGGGAGTATTGTCATCTTTATTATATTCGCTCAGCCTATCCAAGAGCACTGAATGTCTTTCCAATTATTTAAATCTGACTTTATTTTTGTGGCAAATGTTTTATAATTTTGCTCATATAATGCCTGACTCTCCTTTGGTAGATATATTCCCAAATATTTTATACTATCGACCGTTATTTTGAATGGAATTTCTCTTTGTATCTCTTGCTGTTGGATTGTGTTGTTAATGTATAAAAATGCTGAGGATTTATGTGGATTTATTTTGTATCCTACAACTTTGCTAAAATTCTGAATTATTTCTAAGATTGTGAAAAGTTTTAAATGAGAATGCTAAGGGGAAAGAGACAAGATGGAGAAGAAAAGAAAGAAGAAGAGGAAGAACCAGAAGAAGAAAATAAGGCAGAAAAAAAGAAGAGAGAGGAAGAAGAGGAGGAAAGAAAATTTAAAAATCAGGAGATTAGAAATCCAGCAAAGAACAATGACACTAGATAGTAGTACCTGGAAAGAGCAATATCATAGAAAATGAGACAAGAGAAAATGTTTTAGGAACTGGAGAGAGGGGGCAGGGAGGTTTGGTCAATAATATCAAAATCTGTCAAGAAATGGAAAAGGGTGAGTAAAAGGCAGTGGATTTTTCAATTAAGAAAGTTTTGGCAAGCCTGGAGAGAAAACTTTTATCCCAGTAGTTAGAGTAAGGAGTTAGCTTTCAAGTGAATGAAGAGGAGATAAGGAAGTAAAGCTAAGATTTTAGCAAGCTATTTTTTAAAAGGAAGTTGACTACAGGAGAATAGGACAGTTTGATAGGATGGCAGAATCAAGTGAAGGTTTCTTGAAGACTGGAGAAATAGAGGGTATATTTGCGTGTGCACACACACACACAAGGCAGTGAGCCAGAAACAAGAAAATCTAAGGATGCCATCCCAAGGGGTATGCTTCCAGAAGCAGATGAATCTAGGGTACAAAGAAATAATTCAATCTTGGCAAGGAAAATGGTTGCATCTTCTTCACAGGCTAGACTAAAAGAAAATGGGTTTAGAAGGATGAAGTAGGCAGAATGAGCTCACTGCAGATAACCTCATTCAAGCTTGACCCTAAGGTCAAGTGTTTTGTTGATATAAGGTTATCTATAGTAAAGCTTCTTAAACTGTGGATCATAACCCCATACTGAAGATGGGGGCCACAAAAAATTTGGCAACACTAAAAGATATCAAATTCCACCAAGATTTAATTTTTCATGTAAAAATAAACAAGCATATCTATCTCATTAGTATGCAAATATGTTTTAGTCTTTAATAAATGGGAAAATTATGTGTACACCAAAGAATTATTTTAAAATATTTCTTATGATTTATTATTAGCAAATGTTTGATTTGTATGCCTATTTATATGCCTATATATCCTAAGTCATATAAAAATTTATTGGATAAGAAGGGGCTGAGTAGAAAAAGCTTAAAAAGCTCTGATCTAGAGGCAAAATAGAAGCTACACCATGACCCCAAAGGAATTATTTTATCAGCCAATCAGAGGATGGGAAAATGGGTCACATTCTACTAACTCATATAGACAACTGTGGAGTATCTACCCAATGCAATTCCCATTATCCTTCAACTACTATGGTCTAATGCTTTATTATATGATAAAGCAATCCAAAGATTAGTTTGAAAGTCAGTTTATTGCAATCTTTAGTTTTCATGTTGGTGAAAAGGGATGGGAGTGAAATGCCTCACACATAAAAAAAATAACTTAGATCTAACCAGAACATCCTTGGATGTGCATAATACTAAATCACAACACTTAGTTTTCAGTTGCTTTGTTGAAATAAAGCTATCCTTTTCAACAATGAGGGGAACCAAGACAATTCCAATAGACTTGTGGTAGAAAGTGCCATCCACACACAGGGCCATCTGTCAGATGAGCATTTTGTATTTTTTTAAGAAATAGTTTCAAAATCCCACTGGGAGTTTTCATTTGGAAGATTTCCAAAGTAGTTAGAAAAATATTTCCAAGTTTTATAGTGTGAAAGCTTTATAGGTGTTTCCATCCATCAAAAATATTTATTTAGCACCTACTATGTGCCAGACTATGGTCTATGTTATAAAGACATAAATATAAAGGATGAAATAATCATTCTTCTCAGAGAGCTAACAATCTAATGGGGAAATCAAAAATACACCTAGAAAATTGTACAACATAAATATATATAGTGAATAAGTACAAATATACATAAAATATTAAATGCAAGGTAATTTGGAAGGAAGAAGGCTAACAGTTGGGAGAATAAAAAAAAAAACTTCATGTAAGACATTAATTGAGCTACACCTTAAAGGGAGAAAGGCATTCTATGCAGTGAAGGTAAAGAAGAAGTACTCAGACATGAGAGATAAGCAGTACAAACCACAGAAGACAGAAGAATGTTACAAATTACCTAAGAATACCCATTTGGATGGACTGCAGAGTGTAGGAAGGGAAGAAATGATCAATGAGGCTGAAAAGTTAATTTAGAGACAGTTTGTAAAGGGTTTTAAAAGCCAAAAAGAGGGGTTTATGGATACAAGAAAATGGCACTGGAATTAGCTGAGAAGGGAATCTCAAGATCAGATCAGTGCTTTAGCATAATAACATTGGCAGCAGTGTTTAAGATGGACTGGAGCAACAAGAGACAAAGGTGGATCTTTTTGTAGTGGCAAGAAATTGGAAACTAAGTGGATGCCCATCAGTTGGAGAATGGCTGAATAAGTTATAGTATATGAATGTTATGGAATATTATTGTTCTATAAGAAACAATCAGTAGGATGATTTCAGAGAGATCTGGAGAGATTTACATGAACTGATGCTAAATGAAGTGAGCAGAACCAGGAGATCATTATACACAGCAACAAGATTATACAGTGATCAATTCTGATAGAAATGGCTCTTTTCAACAATGAGATGATTGATGCCAATTCCAATAGAGCCATCTGCACCCAGAGAGAGGATTGTGGCAACTGAGTGTGGATCACATCATAGTATTTTCACTCTTTTTGCTGTTGTTTACTTGCATTTTATTTTTTCTCATTTTTTCCTTTTTAATATGATTTTTCTTTTGCAGCCAAGTACCTGTATAAATATATATGCAATTAATGGATTTATCATATATTTTACTGTTTAACATATATTGGATTAAATGCCATCTAAGGAAGGGGATGGGAGAAAGGGGAAAAATTGGAACACAAGGTTTGGCAAATGTTAGAGTTGAAAAATTATCCATGCATATGGTTTGAAAATAAAAAGCCTTAATTAAAAAAGAAGAAAAATTAATTAACTAAAAAAATTTTAAAAGAGACATGAAGCAGAAAGGAAATCATTTCATTAGCCTCAACTTAGTAATTTGGGAAGAAGAGTTCCACTAGAATGATGAAGTCAAAAACCATATTACAGAGAACTAAAGACTGAGTGAGAGGAGAGTAAGTGAAAGTGAGTATACATAACTTTTTCAAAGAGTTGACTGAGACAGAAAGGAAAGAGAATTGTCCAATGGCTTGAAAAAATGGCAGGATCTAGTGAAGATTTTTTTTAAAGTATGAAAGACCTGATCCGGTTTGAAGACAGTGTGGAAGAAACTGGTAGATATGGAGAAGTTGAAGATTCAAGAGACAAAGTGTTGACTGAGAATATTTGTCAAATACACATAAAGTATAAATATATAAAGAGTAATAGGACATGGCAAGAAGGTTAACCCCTTTTAGAGATTAGGGAAAATGAGGTTAGGAGATGATGTCAAGGAATTTGAGATATTCAAGGAGTTGATTTTTAAAATTTTATAATTATCCCCAACAAATTTCATCTTATTATATTTTGTTCATTGTTCTACTTGTCAAGGTCTTTATGTGTCCTAGTTACATCACCCAACTTGTTAGTTTCATATTATCTGATGAGCTCCTTCCAGGCTGACACTGAACCATCAATGAATAATCTTGGAATTCAGTCATGAAACTAATTCTCACTTCAGCTAACTCAGCTCACTCCACAAATAGCATGAGAGATTGTATCAAAGTTGGGTCCCATCTATAGTATTCCCTCATCTAAAAGTTTAATCACCCTGTCCAAAAGAAAAATAATAAATTATTTTTGATAATTCTATGCTGAGCATTTGTGGTCTCAGCTTTCTCTTCCCAAATAACTTAAATATAATTTGAAAATTTTGCCAAAGATTGAAGTCAACCTCAGTGATCTATGATTCTGAATCTGAATATTTGTGCTCCTTCTCTAATTCTTTAGTACCTTTCCCATTCTCTAACATCACTGAAGTTCTTTGCCAGTTCTTTCCTTATTATTCACTTCATCTGGGCTTATTGACTTGAATTAAATAAGGGCAGCTGGGTGTTTTCTTACTGTCTCCTTATCTTAGATATGAACTCCCTAATTGCCATTACTATTCTGTACTTCCCACACCAAAGATCATTCTCCTTGGCAGAGAAAACAGGAGCAAAAAAGTTGAACTCTACCCAGTCACTCATTATCTATCACTTCTCCATTCATCTCAAGAAATAGTATAAGTCCTTTTAATCCTATCTTTTATCAGTTTCATTAAAAAAAAAAGCTTTAACTTTCCTCACCAACCAAAGCTTATATTTATATTTAGCATGTATTTATATTCAACAATTCCATTCTTATAGTACCATACTACTCTTTCATATTCAATCTTCCTTACTACCTTTGGGTTCTTCTTCTGTGTTTATGAATTATTCCTTCATGGTAACACCAGTCCCTTTCTCATGGTAACACCAGTCCCTTCAGAAAAGTCCCCCTATTTTTAAACAGAAGTGTTTGTGTATTCAGAATTTTATTCTTTAAAATTTCTCATACCTCCTGAACTGACATGTTCTACAGAATTTTTTTTAATTAAAAAAAGTTTTATTGATATATTTTGTTTTAAACTCTTTGGAATACTCTTTATTTCTTAAATTTATTATACACACACATATATATATATTGCTTTTTATTATTAACTTGCAAATTATCCACACTTCATGAGGTCTTTTGTAATAAAGCCAAATATTTAAGTAATATTAACAATATAATGTCTTCACTTCAAAAGTACATGCAACATTCTATATCTATCTACCTATATATATATATATATATACATATATATCTTGCTATATTTCTAGCTATTTGATTGAATTGCAGAAGTCTATTTTCTCTCCCTCTTATCTCCACCCCATTAAAAAAAAGGAAA